>NC_071285.1:30574901-30874901 GCF_943735745.2 Anopheles bellator
GGCCGAGAGACGTCAATAAATGATGACGGGTGACGAAAAAAGATGGCGACCATCCTCGCTCACGGGAGCTTCGTCGGTAGCAAAGGGAAGAGCAAAAATTCGACGGATGATGACGAGTGGACCCGGGGCCCAGGACCCCCAGTGCCAGGATGCGGAGTGCGGATGGGCGGGGATAATTTTTTTTCGGATGTGCATATATGCTCGTTGCGCATCTGAGTGCTTCCCGCGTGCATCTCGTCGTGCCCCGTGGTTACAAACCGTGGCTTCAGCGAGCAGCGCGCTATCGACTAAATAGACAGTGTGGCAAGCAAAAAAGGGGGAAAAAAGCGAGCGAATCCGTTTTTTTTTCTGCCTTGGCGTTTTCTCTTTCCATATCCATGTTCTCGCTCAGGCCGCAGTCTCTCTCTCTCTCTCTCTCTCTCTCGTTTCTTTCCGGCCACCGGTAACGCGGGCATCGGAGCCAGGACCCGGGGCCGGGTTTGGTTTGTGTCTGCAATTTGCATTTGCGATACGACATGCGGCTCTCGCTCTGTCATCTCTGTCTCGTTGTGCAGCGGGGCTCCATCGCACCCTACGCGGCCCCGCGGGAGCCCCGACCGAAGAGGTCCGCGTGTCGATGAACGCCACAACCGGGATCATCCATCGTGGGGACCGGCTGGTAGATCGGGGCTGTTGGTGCAGCCGGCTGAAGTGGCTATCGTTAGGATAAGAGTTGGAGCGCAAAACAGGATAAAGGGAGGAGGGGTGGCAGGCCAGGTGGGAAGCGGGTTGGCCTGTGTGAACGAGTGATGGCTGCTTCCGAACCCTTGAGTGCGTTTCACGGTGATGTTGGGCAGCCACCCTTCCTTATTTATGCTTTGTTGAGTTTTTACATAAAACAATTTTCTGATTGCGATGAATAGTGAATGATGTGTAATATAGGGAGGGGCAAGTTTGAATTTTTAATTTTTTTTCTATCTGCTTCGTTGGGTCGAGGCCGTAGGGAGCGCAATGCTACGAATTAAAAAATTATTAACCCGGTCGGTACCCACACAGGAGAAAGTTGCAGAAAACCCGGTACTTCAGTAAAAATATTATTTACAGTGCCCAATGAGCTGCCTAAATCTCTGAGGCATCTACTAAATCTCTTTCAGTCAGTCGACGATATTTCAGTCAGTCGATATTTTGTATTTTTCCTGCGATTTCGTGTGTTGTTATTAGACGTCCTTGACGTGGATCGTCCTGAAGGCTTGTACGACCATGCTTAACACCAGATATACTACACCGGTCATTTTGAGCCATATATGTGAGAATGGATCAAAGGCAGGAGTAAATTGATAATGTACTTCTTTTCAGTTTGGCATCCGACTGTCGAGTGACGCCGCTGGACTCTCTCAGTCCCCGTCACTCTCAGTCTCTCTCACCTTACTTTACATATATGATAAACTTTTTTATTTGGTTATTCAAAACATTTATTTGAAATTCTTTTTATGAAAAATAATTTTGGCCAAATGTCTACTACGGCTGGCTTAAGAGTATCCCATTAGATCGACCTATTTTTGAGTCGATTCGGTGGTATATCTAGTGTTAAACTCAGCAAACCATCTTTTTACTGTATTAATTGAAGGTGAAGAGTCTATGTAGCGTCACCTCACCAGTAACGATCATTTTTTTCAATAGTCGAGCAGGTTAAATATGAATTCTAGCAGACGCGAAACTAGCAGCAGGTCAAGAATACATAGAACATTTTCACCCCGGATTTGAGGAGTTGTAAAAGCACTTTCTCCGTGACGCTAGAGGCAACCAGACGTAAGATTTGAAACTCACTTATTATTCCCGTCGAAATAAAAATAAGGAAGCTTACGAAAGTTCCTAAATTTATATACACTTTCAACATTTATTTCATGAATTTCCTTTGCTTTTAAAACTTTCCAACAATAAAAATCCAATAACTGCACGATACTTGATTTTTCCGGTGTAAAAAAATACTGTGACACGTCGATAATAAATGGTCTGTAAAAAAAACTGAATTAAGTGATCGATTGAAATGAAATTTAAGCCACTAGCAGCGCCCTCTGTTATTGAACCGCAAAACTTATTGAACAACCCAATATTACCTCATCAGTGTGTTTCCATGGAACGGAGTAAGCGTCGGCTCGAAAAGTTCCAACAGAAAACCTTCAAGGGTTAACTCGGTGCTCGGTTCGGGAGCCCGTGTCCTGCTGCCACCATGAAACGGTGGTGACCATCGCTGGAGAGACCAAGGCAGGCACGGTTTTCGGAGCCATGAAAAGAGTTAGAAAAATAAAAGTGCTTCCAACTATGCTCGCGTGTAGGTGAGCTGGGGCTATTGCGAAGCCTACGGCCACCGACCGACCGACCGCCGTTTGGATAGGGGCTAGGCATTGCTGTATATAATTTTTTTAATTGTCCCGTTTTTTCCTCCGCAGCCTCCTCGATTCGGTTCCAATATACCATCGTCTCGCGGTGCGGGCTCTGTTTGTGTACGTGTGTCTGTGACGGTATGTTGGGGGCATGTTGCAAATAAAAAATGGCCGGCACCGCGCCACGCCACCCGTCGGGGAAGCTCAGTTTGCCCAGTTCTTCGCCACGGTTCCTCGGCGAGAACGGGCGAACGGATAAAAAGGACCGTTACTCATCATCGCCGAGCGGTTGTGTGCGCGCACAGATAGTTTATCGTGCTGGTGGTGGTGGTGGTGGTGCATCGGCTCTGAATGATAGCAGCGATGTGCGATGCTCCAGTGTGGAATGTTTCGAATGCACGAAACATGTACAAACGTTGAATAAATGGCAAACATTCTTTGGCGTATATTTGCGTAGAACGGTTCTGCCATGACGACGAACAGAATAGTTGGCTGTGAAACTTCGTACTTCAATGGCTCAGCCTCACCTCAGCTCAGCAGCATGCTTGATAATATTTTATCTGCTAAAATGCTTGCGAAAACCTTCAAAAGGACCCATTATGTTACCCGTTTGAGGCGCTTGATTTAGATGAAGAGTTAAGTTAAGGAGCTTCGGCATACAATAAATAAAATGTTTTCGATACGCTTCCCATCCATATACGAAAGCATGTATTGCCATTTTTTTTCGCGGAAAGCTTTTTAGTTGTTGTTTGTCTATCTTTTCGGTTGCTTTATTAGCGTGTAGGAAAAAAAAGGTTGAACATTGCTTTTCCCAAAACATTCCAAAAACCCACCACCCAACCCAGCCCAGCCTCTGCTACCTCTTCTCGGGGCGAAACTTTTCCAATGAATCGTGCGCAACGAAACGCCACGAAGCCTGGGTAACGCTGGAGAAGCTTTTCAGCTGCTTTGCCGTGAGGACGCGCGCACAGGACTCGCTGCTGGCGAGTGTAAGCCCCCCTCGCCGGAGTAGTTCATTGTCTCCTTCGGCTCGGGCTAGGTGCACCGATGGCTGACTTGCCGTTTCCGGCATCCGTTATCCGGTGTGTATATTATATACTTCCCCATGCTCGCTCTTCGCTCCACGCTGGGCGCGCAGCATTTTTGCGCCCTTTGGCACAAATACTTCGCTCATTCACGACGCTCGGGCTGACGGTGCTGGATTGCCCCGTGGGACGGAAAATTACTGTAGTAAAATAAGTGCCGAGTCGGCTTTGTCGCGTAAAAAGCCGGACTCACTTCTTTCCCAACCCCGGGTGCGTTACCGCTTTCGCCGGTTATAATGTCTGGAGCGCCTGGATCTATCGATTCGTTGGCGGTGCTGTGTTGTGGTTGCAATCGGTGTGCTGGCACCGGAACGGTTCACGCGTAGCGTCTTTAAATTCCGCTCCATTTGTTTTTTCCCCCCAAAGCATGTCTGCTGGTAAATTATAAAAACTGCTGATTGTGAGATGTGAAAATTATGAGATCCACCGAACGGTTGCTCCGTTCGCACCGCGGGGAGTCATTTTTCAGCCGTCACAGTACAGCTCATTTATCACGCAAACAGCACTAATTAACAAGGATGACGCGCTCTCATCTGCACCGGGGCCGGGGCCAAGACCCGGCAAGTCGTTCCGGCAAGGAAACGGTTTGGCGAGATTTCTGCAAAGCTCTGACAAGCATTTATCTTAATAGCCCACGGGTGTCAACTCGTCAACTGCGATTCCGGACCCCCGGTGCTCCGTGTTCCACCTTCTTCCGGACGCAGCGCAATCAACAGGGTTCACGGGGATGTGGAGGGCTCGGTCGGGAAAGTGAACCGCCATCCGATTCTACGCACATCCGCATGCTGTGCGGAAGCTTAATTTTCAGCGTACCGAAGATTTGCGCGCGTTTTTCGTTTCCCCCGTCGAGGAACGAAGGTGACACGGAAAGGAAACGGGATCTGTGGCCAACGGTTGCGTCCATTTTCGCGCGCGTCTCCTGACTAATAAAAACAACAAATGGTTAATTAATCTTAATCCATTTTTTATGCTGCCGCGCAGACAGTGGCCGCGACCGTTGCTCCATTGCTCCTTCACTGCTCAATATGAACATAATAAAATTTTCACACGACCGACCCCGGAGAGCATTCTTCTTCTAGGAAGGTGGTTTGGATGGAAACGGTTGCCCGGGGAGTCACGCGGTGCCCGTTACAGCGCAGCGTCGTAAATTGGTGTATTAAATTTTAATCCATTAATCAAACCCGTTTTTACGAGGCTCCGGCGCGCTCCGCTGGTCAATCGTCGTCGTGCGCTTGTATCATGGCCACGGAAAGAAGCTTATCAAAAGGGCGACAGCTGCGTTATCTGGGGGAATGATTTGTCCTGTCCGAAAACCGAGCGGCCGCGTCTCAGCGTGATTAAACTACCGGCCTTTAACCGAGCGAGACGAAGACAGCGCGCAGCGGCTTATTTGCATAGAGAGATTACATTAAAACTTTCCGATGCCCGACAGTGACACGATACGATACTGCTGCTTGCATTGGCATTACCTTCTTCCGTCACGCAACGCATCACGCTTCACGCTCGATTATTTGCTAATGATCCGTTAAATTCATTTTCGCCAGCATAGTACTGCGCGACGTCGAGGCGGACCGTCGAACAATCTTCGCCCGAAGGCTTCGGCAACGAAGAAAGTGGCAAAAGTTCGGTAACTTTAAGATTTCGTTCAACGCTCCAAAGGGAATTTAAACCAAAATTTCTATTCCCATTACCCGGTTTGGTTGGTTCTGTAGCAACAAGACACGTAGTATATTGAGGGTCGTGGCAAGAAAAGGTTGTTGTCTCAGGTTGATGATGTATTTGTAAATTCTTTGTAAGTTGTTTGTTTGAACGGATAATAAGTCGTTAGCGGCCGTCGGCCGATAAAAATTTTGAGAAGCCCGGCCCGAGGCACTCCGGACCGCTCCATTTCTCCTCACAGAATATCAATTACCGGTTTACGTATTCTATCTTTCATCTTGCAAACCCCCAGGCAGATTAATCGTGCCCATAAATATGACGGCCGTGGCGCTACGTTTTATGGTATGTTAATAATTTAACATGGCCATGCGTCGGCCTCGTGTTTCCTTTCAAACAATTTCGCGTGCCGCTTTTTAGTGGTTTGAGCCAGGAGCCCCGAAAGAGATACGGAGCGCTAGAGTCAGTGGAACCGATTCAGATCGATTGCTTTGAGCAGCTGTTGGCGATGTTGGCTCAACATCTTCGGACGATGATACGTTCTGTCAAGAACTGGCGAAACAAGGTGTCTTCAATAATTCTACAGCTGGGACCGTACCGTGTCGGTCGTAAGGCAATGAGCTGAAGTACGTAATAAATCTAAATAAAACCAAAAATTACGAATTATAAACCTGCGGCTGCGGGGCGGGCATGGCAGCAGCAAAAAAGAAAGTGCCCGACGATGAGCCGGATGAGGGGCGCTGCGCCTTCGGGTGACCTCCACCGGCGCGCGTAGGAAAATTGCTGGGGAATTACATTTTTACAGCTCGTTGGTCTGGGCTGATGCCGACGCCCAGCCGGTGACGCCGTAGACTATCTAAGTAATTTCACAGCTGAAATTGAGCTCGTAAACTCAATTTCCATGCCCGCCGTCGTCCGGGAAACTTTCTCCAGCCAGCCCTAGCCAGCCCCAGGAGTCTGCCGGTGGTGCTGTCACCGTCGAGCGGATCGGACCATTCGAGCACAACTCGGGTGCCGGTGGCAGCGTTTAGATGCAAGTTATTGCTGTAAATAAGATTTTAGCGCGTGTTGAAAATTTACCTCGAAACATGAGCTGTTTTATTGCCGCCGACCGCGGGGCTTTTCGAACGCGGCCCAAAACGTCCACGGTTTGGTTTGGGCCACGATCGTGTTACGCGCGAAATGAATATGATTTTTTACGACGGAACCCTGCGTAAGCTGCGTCCGCTTGTGCTGGGGAGTGTGCCGGCACCACCTGCACAAGATGCTGAGCAGTCGCCCCTTGCGACACACGATAAGCCCAGGTGGTAAAAGATGACAATCCGCATCGATATTGGATGCCATAAATCTTACGATCCCTCCGAGACCGAACTGGTAGCGTATCACGAATCGCAGTCAGGGGTCGCGGTGTAATTAATGGGAGAGGTTTTGGTTGCACAGTCTGATGGATGGATGTGCCCGGGGGGTCCTCAGCTGATGCCTTCGACAGTGTCACGCACGGGTTTATGAGCCTGGCCACATGCTGCTGACTGAAAGTGTGAGTTGTTATGCTACCAGGTTGTTGTAACAGGAGTAGCGTTGGAAGCGAAATGGTCCTTCAAGAAAATCCTCAACGTGTACGAAATGAACAGATGTAAATCAGTGTTGTAAGGAGAATGTTAGGAGGAAATTTACACGTTTGTGGCGTTTCCACTTAAATTCAGCAATAGCTTTAATAATCGGAATTGTTTGTATATTTTTTTGACTATTACTAGGCTATTCAATAGGCTCGTTGCTTCGATAAGAAAAACACATTTTTGTGGTTTGAAATTTACTTATTCAGTATGGCCTTCCTGAACAAGGCCAAAATGGCGTTCCAAGGATAAATTTCATTTTATAAATTCCATCCCTCAAGTGATAATTTGATTTGATGGAAAAGCTTTTCCCGCATGATTTATTTTTGACTCTAAAAACAGCGTTCAATTGTTTGTTCAATTTTTAGCGAATGTAGCACCCATTTTCTAAACAACAGTCAGCAATACGATATTCTGTAATTTTTCTACGATTTCGGGCGTTGTGTCTGCTTTTTTGACGTCCTAGACGTGGATCGTCTTGAAGGCTTGTACGACCACGTTTAAACTCAGAAACCCCCTTATAACTTCCTAAGTAAAGGTGAAGAGTCCTTATACACTTTCAACATTTTTTCATAAATTTCGTTTTGCTCCCTAAACCTTCTAAATATAAAAATTCAATCCCAGCACGATACTTTATTTTTACCGTTGTAAAAAAACACTGTGACACGTCGATACTAAAAACCTTGTAATATAAAAAATTAAGTGACCGATTTAAATGAAACTTCAAGCCGGATCACCAGGATCCAGGATAAACGGATCGCCGGATCCGCAGGGGTTGGGAAGGTCTCCATTGGCAATCATACGGTTCTAGGTTCTAAGGTTCTAATAAGCAGACCTTCTCACTTAATGATCTGCACGTCTGGTGCCGGTTGTGATGTAGAATCAGAGAGCGAATGGGGATCTTTTATTATGCTTCACGAGACGATTTTAGGGATCGGTCGAATGTGGTAAATGTTATTGAATTGCATTTACGATAGGACGTTGGGATGGAACAGTGGGAGCAGCTCTTTGCAAGTATCATGCCGCCAGACTGTTCCGTCACCACAGTCCAGTTTCAGAGCGATTATTTTGTCGTCTGGCTGTGTTTATGTCGGACGCCGAAGTTATTGAAATGCTTCGCAGTTCGCTCTTCGAATTGAAAAGCCTGTTCCGGTGCATGTGTGGTGGAGAGTAGCTCAGCTACAAATAAGTTTTGGCACTTCCAGGTGTCTAACTTGACAGCGTCCGGTTGGCGTTTTAGACGTGGCTAGCAAAGTTCTGTGCATTTCTCCGATCTCCTCCATGCTATATAACCCATTTTTTAATTTGATTTTAAACTTTTCCGAAACGAAAATGTTAGTGTCACTGTGTGCAAAACCAAAGTGGGTTTGGTTTTTTTAGCGTATTAAACATGTCTTGTTTTATTCCGAATATAGGTATGTTTGCGACATTCGCTACTCTTTCTTTTTCATTTGCAGTAAAAAACGGTCGAAGCACATCGTTTGCTTGTGGAAGTTTATCGTGAACATGCTCCTGCAGTTGAAAACATGTGACACATAGTTGCCGACACTTTGAAATTATTAATATCGATCTGAAGGACAGTGAAAAGGTTTGAAGACGAGGAATTGCAAGAGTTGCTGAATGCAGATTCAACCCAAACACAGCGCAACAATTGGCAGAAACACTGAATGCGTTTAAAGGCCATTGAAAACTTCGAGCTAATCGCAAATGCTTCTTTAGCTGCCCCAAAGGAAGTCAGTTTTGCATCGGATAGCTATTGGTAGTGAAAAATTAATTGATTTTGAGAACCCCAAGCACTAAAAGTTATGCCTTTCACCAACCCATGGAGCCAATCCATCCACTAAAATATAGTTAGGTGGGACCCGAACGATATAGTGTACCATGAGCTACTACAACCAGGAAGGACGGTGATTACAGATCGCTACCAGAGCCAGAGGTCGAAAAATGAATCGGCGAAACAACAAGAAAAGTTTTATTCGAAACCGGACAGTTTCGAGTTACACACTTGGCATACAAACTTCGACCACGGCGTTCCTGTTGATCCCGGACAGCTAGCCGGATAGTATTTTAAAAATTAAAAAGTGCTTCAGATTGTATTAAAGCATCGTGTTTTGGTCCATAGGGCTTCTGTCTGTGGGGCGTATCTAAACTGCTAGGGCCAAAGGCCATTTTTGCGTGGAAGGCTCCTCTCGGTGACTCGACTCGACCGAATAGAACCCTTTTTACGTGAATTGAAAGCAAAGTTAGAAAATTTATATACCACCGCATAATAACTACACATCCTGGGGCGCATGTGTGTGAGTGTTTGCTTGTGGGCAGCCACCGTCAACATCGGGTGGCGGTGCCAGGATGCCTGCGAGGCGCAACGCCTACACGACCCCGGCTGTGGCGCATTTGTTTTGCGGCGTGATAAGCGTTTCGGGTTCGGTTGGCGGCTCTGTCCCGCTGTCCCGGGTGTTTGGTTGGAAAGAAAGTTGGAACGGAATGAAAGGAAACGGAAAACGACATCGAATCGTTCTTTCGTTCGAGCTTCCACCAAACCAGAGGGTTGTAAAAATGTTAGTTTTATTGTGCCGCGCGTAACATAAATCTTACCGAACGCGGCTGCGGTCTGCTTGGCCTGGCGCTTGGCTGGACTCGGAAATCTTGGCCTTATAAATGGCACCCACAGCAGCGGTAGCAAGAAACGCACTCTCGACCGATTTCGATTTTATTCGGACCAGTCTGCAAGATGCCGGGCCAGAGAGAGAGAGAGAGAGAGAGAGCCGCACCGGCTTCGGTGGTAGAGGTTCCGGTTGTTGAGCATCCGGTAAATGCAACAACCGGAAAAATATGCTCTCCATCAACACCGAGGGTGTTTTACGCGTAATGGTGCCAAGAAACCAAGAACCCGCTGCTGGCAGCTCCTCGATCCAGTCCCAAATTTTGCGCCGTTGGGCGGTTCCGGGACTTCTGGCTCGTCTCGTGGGGGTTTGGGGTGGAGGAGAGCCTTTTAAAATGTGCCTTCCGGTTTCAGGCAACTTAGCCGCGTCCGTTTGCTCCTTGTTTTCACTGAAACCCCCCCGGTAGCGAGCAACAGCGTGGCCTCTGCGAGCGACCCTTGGGTCGCACTCCCATGCGGGAAAAGCCAAGTGAAGTGCCGCCACCAGTGAAAGAAATATGGTGCGCTAAAAGAAAGATGTTTCTTCCCAGGCGATTGGCTTCCGAAGCGGGGCCCCGGGTCCGGTGAGTAATGGATGAAAAAGTAATGCAAAAAAGGGAGAAACCTCCTTCAGGCGGGACAAGTGGTCGGTGCGCGACGGGAGCCGACCCGAAATGAGACTGTTGCGTACGATCCGGCTCGCGGCTCTCATCCCTGCGCCCGCCCGTGCAAATCGCTTTCTAGCTCCGGTTTCCGGCAATAAATTCTAAAAGAAGAAAGTGGACCAAACGGTGCATAAAATATGAACCATAGCCCGGCACCGATTGGCAGGGCGCACGGAACCGGAAATGGATGGATTTAGTAAAAGCCGACGAAAGGAGCCACCCGATGCGGAGTGCGGAAGTCTGGCTACTAGCGAACCGGGCACAACACAGGACTCGGCCGCCTGCTGGTGTTTATGCTTCAGGAAGGGCAGCATTAGGAGGGCTTTATCTGCCCGCTGGCCATTGTGCGATCGAAGCCATCGAGTGCACGGGGCTCTCTTGGCGCGATGTGTTGGTACTCCCCTTAGCCTTCTAGTAGATTGGCCCCCGGTTGGTGCAGCCGTGTTTTAAAAAGCCAGAGTCTCACCGAGTCTCTGCGGGTCTGGAGAATCGTGATTTATGGGCCAGGTTATCAAGTGCAAAATTCGTATTGTTGGCGAAAATTAAACAAATACCATTAACAAGTCTTCCCGGTGCTGCGGCGGTTCCGATCACCGTCTCTATTGTTTGTTTGTGCTTGTCGAGTGCCCCTAAACCCTGCCACGCAATTCGTGCACCCAGTGCGCCTTATCTATGCTAGTCACGTCACGTAGGAAGAGATCAAATACTCGGACCGAGGACCGAGGATGTCTCCAACCCGGACCTGGGCTGGAGCCCAAAGAAGCGCACAAAAAAGGCCAAATATGTCCTCGATTTTGCAACAGTTAATACGACAGCACCCAGAGCGTTCGTCGGAACCGTGCGGATAATGATGCTTATATTTGATTAGCTTTATGTACTAATAATGCTCTAATATGATTATCCCGTGAGATGTGCCCTGCCTGCGGGATGAGCTGGTTACTGGGTGGAACTGTTGCTCCGTAGAAACAAAATGTCGCGCGTACTGCCGTACTTTCCGATTGAATTAATCGGTTTGCAATAATGATTGTGATGCCAAAAAGTATCTGATACTTCTAGCTTCAATGTGATTTTTTTCTGCTTCAATGGTTCTTGTTATTAATTTGTAGCGGTTTAGAATTGAATGAGTGATCAGTCAATTTTTTACAGTTGTTTTGCTTGGACGTGTTTTTGCTCATTTTCGATTTTTGTCTACTCCCAAAAACCAAATTTTGCGTGAAAAACTATGGTGAAGCTATTTTGGCCAAAAGCAGCAATTATCGGTGGTTCAAAAAATGTTTCAGAGAGCCGAGAAGGTGTGAACGTCGAAAAGCTCAGTTTGGTCGAATGTGAACAGTTTTTTTTACAGTTTTCTTTGATTGCAGGGGGTGGTCTATCATGAGTTATTGCCGAACCTTAGAACGGTCAATAAGGAATATTATCTGCAAGTTATGCGCAATTTTCGCGAAACAATCCGCCACAAACGCCTGGATTTGAAGAATGCAGCCAATTAAAACGAAGATGTTCTGATTCAACTAATCTGGTCTAAGATTTTCTAACTACGTTAAACTAGGTAGTTCAGTATATTCGGAGCATCGATAAGAAAAAACATTTTTATGGTTTGAAATACACTTTATTACTAAGTATGGTCTCTCTGAACATCAATACACTTGTTCTAAGGAGACTCCAATTTAAGAATTCCATCCCTAAAATGAGCAATTGGAATGGTTTCAAAGTACGCTTTCGCAGCTGTTATGACGTCATAATTTGATGAAAAAAGATTTTCACGCATGATTTGTTTGGGTCTGAAAACAGATGGAAGTTGCTAGGGGACAAATATGCTGAATGCGGTGAATATTCCAACAATTCGAACTTTAATTCTTGGATTTTTGCCATTCGTTGTTTTGGGTGTATTGTTCCATTTTTAGCGAATGTTCTACTTCAGTTAAAATATTGGGGATACTGCTCAATAAGATGCCTTGTACTAAATCCCTATCAGTCGATTCGACAATTCCTATCCGACGATTTTCCAGTACGATTACTGTATTTTTTTTCTACGATTTCGTGTGTTTGTTTTTGTCGTTTTTGACATGGATCGTCTTGAAGGCTAGTACGACCACGTTTAAAATCAGAAACATCCCTTTTTATTTTCGAATTGAAGGCGAAGATTCCTTATACACTTCCAACATTCGTCTATAAATTTCCTTTGTTTTTAAACCCACCAAAAATAAAAATTCAATCACTGCACGATACTTGATTTTTTCTATTGTAAAAAATACTGTGACACGTGGATACAAAATAGCGTGTAAAAAAAAAGAAGTTCATATGAAAATCTGTTCGAAACGATCGTTCTTGAATTTGTTCGAAACGATCGTGGTGCATAATGGATGTAGAGCTCAAAAGTAGCAAAAGTAGAAACGTTTACTTAAATCAATTCTCGAAGGTAGCACTAAGAGTAAGCTAAAACATTCTGCCAGTTTATTGTTTCGTGACTCTCTGGTCAGGTTCCGCCAGAGGTGCCCCATCCCTGGTCTCGGATTTCCCGCTGGCCTCAGGCACTTCATACTGTTCCCCAGATTTATGTTTCAAATTTTGCAACCAACTCCGAAACACTGGCCAGTGTAAAGTCCGTCCCGTAGATTTGCCGTCAAAATAATATCCCCATTACGGTGGACCCAATGACGGCAAAAGTCCGTCGTTGGACTGTGATTAAGCGACGCCATTTGTTCCCCTTTGCCAGCGGAGGTCTCAGAGTCTCTGAGCTCGCTTCCGGAGCGTATCCGTTCCTCCGCACCGGCAGCCCTGGAACCGACGTGGCCAATCGCGGGAGTGACTGCGCTAGATGCACTCCGGTTGCACTAATCCACCCAACGGTCGGGATGATCAAAAAGGATAAAGTGTCATTTTTCTACCGCCCGTTCCCGTTTACTCGCGCCCGTCCTCGCTGTCCCTCTCTCGGTCTATCGCCATGGTTGGCATATTGTTTTACGCGTTCGTTTTGCTGGAAGATCCTTCTGCTCCACGCAGACCCGGTTGGCTCGACGGGAACGATATGCAGCACCGAGTTTCTTGGAAGTCGCACCGACTGCCAACAAAGTGGCTGCGAAGTTCTTCCCGCATGGCGTCACGTGTCGCGGAAGGCTCTGGCAGCGGCGTCAGGCATCGTGCAACAAGTAACGTCTTTTGGCTTCTCACTCCACCGCAAATCCGGCCGCCTTCCTGCGCGCCCCGTCACCGGAAGAAGTTTTATCTCCGAGACTTTATTAGGTACGTGCATCGACCGCGGCCCGGCCCGGCCCGGAACTCTGGCAACGAGCCGTGGCAACGAATCTGGCACGAAGGTCGGCACCGGTAGTGTGTACTTCGTCGAGCGCACCGTACGTGCGCTCCGGTGCGCCGCACACCAAAAAGCGTCACTTCCGGTGTTGCGGTACGGTGACGACACCGCCGCCAACAGTCTCCGGTAGACTTGGCAGACCCAACTGTTGCCGCCCGCCCGATATCCTGGATGGAAATTTTTTGTCATTGTTTTGCACGCCGCGATAGGCGGCGAGGACTTGCCGACGACTGTGGCGTGCTAAGAATTTCCTCGGACGGACCAAAAGAAAGAGAAATTGAACGAAGAAATTGAGATAATGTTCCCGCGAGCGCGACGACATAGAAAGAGAGAGAGAGAGAGATGTCGAGATTCTATGATGCTAATTTGTTGATTGAGTGGGTGTTGAGTGGATTCATGTGAAAACTTTCTGCGACGGAGCCAAGTGCAACCGAATGATCGGAGAGAGTGCAGCGGAATGCAATCACGCCCAACAAGGATATGTTTTGTAACGTGATTATTCTCCGATTCTATCGGGTTTTCCGATAAACGATTTGTTGCTATTAGATTAAATTAATTAAATTTATTAGAAAAATTTGTCAGAATATCCGTTCATATAAGTTTTGCGATTGATTTCTATATAATTTAGGGATGTTTCATTAAACGGTGGTCACATAAAATCCTATACCTCATACTAAATCTCTTTCAGAGATCCAACAATTTTCCAATACGATTTCAGGTGTGGATGGATCGTCTTGAAGGCTAGTGCGACCACGTTTAAATTCAGAAACCCCCCTTTTTAAGTACTAATTAACGACGAAGAGTCCTTATACACTTTCAACATTCGTCTATAATTTTCCGTTGCTTTAAAAACCTTCCAAAAATAAAAATGATATCACTGCACCTGCACAACACTTGATTTTTTCCATTCAAAAAATGCTGTGACATGTCGACACTCAATGGCTTGTAAAAAAAATTGGGTTACCGATTGAAGTGAAAATTTACATGCTTTCATTTGAAGAGTGTATAGTTACCAACCATACGAACTTATTGAACACACCAGTATTTTGCTTACCGATCTTCCTGGCTATCTATTTAGCCCGCCATATTGATTACTGGCAATACTGCCTAGTTTTGACATCTGCCAATGGATTTAAACTACAAACTAAACTAGCTTGCAACTTGGTCAGCTTCCATCGAACATTTAATCAATTTTCACTTCACTTCAGCTTGGACCAATTTTTCGATAATTCCTCGGAGCTTCTCGAAGTAACGAAACCATAGCTCCCATGTGGCTTACTGGCAAACCGATGTGGGTATCAAAAATTCAAATATTGCTCCGCAGCGCGGTTATCGCCACCCGTTCACGGCACCGCACGATGCATGCAGAACAACATTCTTCGGCAACGGAGCTGCCGGAACATTCCGTCGGAACGGAAACCTCTCCGCGGATCCGCGCGTGGAAGTGTCAGTGGATCCACCTTGACGCTGGAGCATCTTCCGAAGGGCCATATCAACTTTTGTGGTGTGGTTTGATTGAAAATGGTCGTCAAGTGCCGCCGCCAGAACCAAACACTTCAGCACGCGAACATCAGGCGGGATGAAGCCGTACTTGGGAGAAATGCTGCCGTCCGACCGTTCACCCGTGACACTACATGGCTCGAGCCGTTCCCGACGAGGGGCGAGGCAGGTTGTTTCACTATGTACAATTGATCAGCTAACCATAAAATGATGAAAGGCTTGAAGAACGGGGCGAAGCCGGTAGGGCACGGGAGAGGCGGCATGAGAAATCCTCTACAAGTGACGGCACTTCAGATGCTTCCCCCCCGCCCCCCATGCATTTCGTTCTTGCTGTCGCCGAGTGCCATTGCTTATGTGGTCCGTCAGCCGATGAGGTTGCAAAATAAAATAGAATCAACTTGAGATTTCAATCGAAAAATGTTCGTACACAACATGCCGCTACCGTTGACTTCCCTGTACATTTCGCCATTGTACATCCGGGCACTCCGGGCCGCTCCGAAGGCAGACACAACCAAAGTGGATCGCCTGCGTCGGGGAAATCGATCCAAATTTGTACGGTGCACGATCGAGGTCGCGCTGGTCGCTAGCGAAACGGACGAAACTGTTGTGCGAAAGGGCTTCTTCGTCACTTACATGGACACTTTCGGTGCTCGACTATTCACGGTGGAGAACGTCGAAGTTATTCATGGCTGAAGCGTGCCCCTTTATTCCGCTATACCGGAACACCGAACACGAACTCGAACTCGACGGGAGTGAAAACGCTGACCTATTATAACTGCCCCATATGAACATCGCACAACTAAAAGAGGTCTAGCAAACGATTGTTTTAACAAAGTATTGCAAGGAAACGAATTAGCATCGTAACGTAACACCACGCAATGGACAATTGTGGTCAGATATCGTAAGATGCTGTAGAATAAGATATTATTAGCAAATACCAAAAAAAAGTTGGAACACCTAAAATCCTTTTCGTGTATGACTGAGCTGTCCATTTTTTGGTTTCGTGTGACTCCTGCAGCCCTAAAGTTAACCGAACTCTCGACGTTATTGATCAGCACGAGGGAAAGTGCTCGAATCAAAAGAATTCGGTCTCTATGCAAATGATTTCTCATTTCGTAGAACCGTCACGGAAACCCGGAGGCGAAGATTTCGAAAAATGAATTTTTGTTTCTTTCCATCTCTTCTTCGGGCAGAACCATTTCCATTGGCAAACATGGCACTCAACGGAAAACGACGGCAGATGATGGGATTCTATCCCGAAAGAGTATGCGTTGGGTGATGAAAATAAGATTTCGTTTTCAAAATCAAATCCAGCAGGCCTTGCGGGTAAGTTTAATTGATGCGTCAATTTGGTTTGTGGTACGCAACTAGAGAAAGAGAGAGAGAGAGAGAGAAAGGGTTCTAAGTGTCTTGACTACGGCGGAACTAGAACTGATAGCGCTGTGGCGACATCGAGTACTCATCGACTTAAGATGTTGCTCATAAGATGAAATAACCGTGTGCAGACGCTCATTTTAATAGTGATTCCTGCTTCTCCGAAGGGCGATGATCGCTGTTATTTTTTTTTGAATGAATAATGAAAAGGATGGAAAGTATAGTAATCTTCGAGCGGTTATTTAAAATGAATTTCTCTGACAACTGATAAGGACTAGAAAATATCCTGTAGAATATATTGTGTAAAGTAGTGCATGTAGTGTTTGAATTGCGAAGATGGATCGGAAAATATCGATTATGGCCGTTGCTGTATGGTACGTAGCGCCGTCCTGTTGAAACCAAATGTCGTCCTAGGTTTCAGCTACAATTGTGCCGTAGAACTTTTCGCCACCATTACTGTTTCAGGGCGGCACCTTCTTCATTTTCGAAGTATTTCTTGAAGTTGGGCCGATCATGACGCCAGACCAAAATCCATTCCACACTCGTTTTGGGTGCATTGGCTTCTCTTGCACAAAGTGTGGGTTTTCCGAGCTCCAAATATGGCAATTCTGCTCATTAACAACAACCATCGAGGTCGAAATGAGCCTCAATTCGTTCATTTAAATTTCGTAGAATTTGAGTTGAAGGCTCACTACTTTGAAAGAAGGAAATTGAATACCTATGAACACACAATTCACCTAAATCGAATGTGCGAAGATAATTTGGCTAAAATTTATTTTTCTCTCTCTCTCTGCATTGGAAACGAAACAGTGAAATTATGCGTGTAAGCACTTTCGCATCGCAAACACTCTGCCGATAATGGCGCGTAATGTGTTGTGATAACACACTGTCGTAATAATGCTTTGATTTTTTTTTCGGTTTATTTATACACCGGCCCCAACAAGCAAACCGGGTCGGTAGGGAATGGGACAAGATCACGGCAGTAGTGCAAGGGCTCAAATTGAATTTCGTAAATCTTCTGTGTTGATGGGAAAATGAGAGCAGCAGTGGTGTCCATTCATTTTATCTTTTCTGTCACATCCCAAGCGGGAAAATCGCACGGCACAGACCCCGGCAAGCAGGTTTTCCCCTGCCCGAACACGATGACGACGACGACGACGACGTAGCTGATGGAAAGTCTCCCGAGAAGTGCTCGTTTGTTGCCTGAATTGTTTCTCATCATAAAAATCGTATTATCCTTAATAATGCTGGTGTTCGTTCCGTTTTCTCCTGCTGCTGTGCTTGGGTGCATCGTACTTTACTCAATTCAGTTTAGCGATTCGTGCAGAGCGCAGTGAAAATGACCCCGAAACACGAACGGAACTGCTTTTCTCTTTTGAGCAACAATAGTTTTCGTTTCTTCAAAACGAATACACTCGTCCATTTCGGAAAGTTTACGTCCATTTATCAACTCCCAAAAGCACAAGTTCGAATCGCGACAGTGCTTTGAAACTTAAAACTTGAAAGTTTATGTTTAATCTTTTAAAAGAGATACTTAATTAACTCTTTGATTAGTTTAGCTAATATATTTGAACCATTCGTGTCAGTCCGCTCGTATCAGATAGCAGAACCTTATTAGATATCCTTCGCGATATTACCGGGTCAAAGCACGGCACACACGTTTCCACACCGCGACACGCGTATGCCGTGGCATGTGTCGACTTTGAGTGACAGCCATTAGTTTACGTGGGCGACAAAATTTACGCCACGAAACAAATCTTCGGCTATGTTGGTCCAGTCCACGGTGTCCACGGTTTCGGGGGAGCGGTGTGTGATTGATGAACGTCAGCTCGTAGCCGAAGGCCGACCAGCAAGCAATACGACAGCAGTCAGCGGGCACCAAATTGTCGGCTCAGCCGCATTAATCCTGAACCAGCATGTGTGCTTTTTTGGTGGAAAATTCAGGCGATCCCAGCGGCGGATGATTCTGCCTAAGACGGATGAGCAAAGCCGGTTCCGAGAATGGGAACCATAGCTTCGGGTCTGTTAAGATGATTGATTGATACGCTTTCTGGGCGAGAAGCCGCCACCGGTAGACACCGGGCAGTGTCTGGGTGGGCTTTCTTGATCCTTGAGAGCACCCCCCTCCCCGGGCAGCTGGGGAGACGGTGGTTATGCTCGGTTAAGCAGGGATTAGGGGAACTCGCCGGGTGGGTTTCTTTTGCTCCTTGCTATTTGCAAATTGCCGCTACAATGTCTCCTGTGGGAGCGCAACCGCTTACGGCCGAGGGGGGCGTTTCTTTTTGTTCCGGATACCGCTCTTTGAAGTGTCCCTGTATGTTGTCTGACGTTTGTTTGAACAGTGTAAAGTCTTTGGAACTGGCGCTCGAACTTGTTTGCCGGTCTGCGTGATTTGAGCACTGAAAGCGTTCCTCATTGGACAGTTTTCCAGCATTCCGGATCAAAGCAAATTTAAATGGCTTTTGCAGTAATACAAAAGTTTTAAACAGTTTTTTGCAGTTTTTCGTTTAGATCCTTCGCGTATAAAAAATCCTCCTCATTCTGTTTTTTTTTGGCAATATTATTACCTTAAGGAAAACTGCTACAGAATCGCATCAAATGATTGTCTCCGATTGTTTTTGGAAGTTCGCAGTGCTCTAAGCGGATTAAAAATTTTAAAAAATGGCGAATTTGGCTTAACATGAAAAGAGCGTCGGAGGACTCCAAGAAAGGATTTTCTGATGGCACCAGGGAGGTATGATGCATCACAAGCTCTTAAAACCTGATGGAAACGTTAATTCAGATCGCTACTGAACACAAATGATCAATTTGAACCAAGCATTGATCGAGAAATGGCCAGAATGCCGTGTCTTCTGGTCCGCCATGGAGGCGCCAGGTGGGGCTCAGTGATCACTAAACCTGGCGCCTCCATGACCCCCAATTCAAAACTGGTTCAGGATACTATCAAATCACTTGGACGGGAGCTGCCCAAAATCATTTACTTTCATCGATGGGACACTTATTGGTTGAGCAGCACTTCGTTTCCTATGAGGAAATCGAAATTGGATGACCAATTAGTTTACTTAAAAAGACGAAGAATTCTTTCGTCTGGGAATCCACGATTTAGCAGAGAGATAGGAGATATGTACATCTAGCGATGGCACATACTATGAATAAAATTGAATTTTTCATTTCACAATGATAAACGTTTGATTTAATTGAAAAATGTCCATTTTTAAAGGTATACAAGGTACTCTTCTGATGTAAGCTCTGGCACCGTTTTCTACTCAATTCAAATATTGGGGAACCGCGAACGGCAAAACAACAACCGGAACCCGCGGGTCTATGGCGTAGATAATATTTGGCTCGGTGTAAGGGGTTTCCTCGGCCGGTTCGGTTCGCGGTTTTCCCTTTGCGCCGTTCTCCAAATACTTGACCACACAAAACTGTCAAACAGACAAACAATGGGAGGCGATGCAACAAACGTCAATTTCTTTGTGTTTCCCCTCGAAGGAGCATCCCGGGGTCCTGGGTGGCCGTGTATTAGCTTAATAGACCGTCACAAGACGGTAAATCACACTGCACACATTGCTTCCGCTCTGTAGCTCCGCGTGCGCGTTCCATGAACCGGCCGAGCCGAGACTGCCTTCTTATGTTGTATCATTGCGCGATGGCCACGGGAAGAAATTGGTGGCTTTTGTTGGGTCCCGCTCGCTGGAGTGGTTAGCAGTGTTTGAAGAAAATTCATTGTTTGCCGCCCGATACCGGGACATGTTGACACTGGACTGGGCTTCCTACGAATGGCGAATGGTGAACTGATCCTGCAGCAATCCTCTTGCTTTGTTGTGGACGCGGTATTTTACCGCGCAATTAGGTTGATGAAAACAAAACGATCTGACACAAAATGGCTCGCTCTGTCGCGGCCATCTGTCACGCTCTTTCTCCCGGTGTCAACGAAGACTGGACCGTTTAGAGGACGAACAGCGAGCGGTTGTCCACTCCCCAAGATGAGCAAGGTTTGCAGTAAAAGAAACCCCCGCCCAGCAACAGCCACGCACTTGTGGAACTCATTTTCGTCTGAACGAATTTCGGTGCCCGACACGTGGTGGTGGTGCCGTGGTCCATCTCCGACGGGGGGTCAATCATCGTTTTGGGCGAGCATATCTTGCCCCTGAGATTGCACATTGTTTATGTAACGTCTCCCCGTGCGATATCGCAACCTTTATTGCAATCATCACCTTATTCTCCGAGACCTGAACCGAGCTCCGAGGACCCGAGGAGCACACCGGTGGGCAACTCCTGGGCACAAATAGAGCTACGTTTACGCTACGACTGGCTAAGCAAATTCCCCCAGCAACACGGTTCCTCGGCGGTTCCCAGAGCCCACAACCAGAAGGAGCACCAGGAGAGCCCGTGTGCCGGTGTGCCGCTGTGTTTGCGTCCTGTAACGGCCGCACAACGGAAGAAAAATACCGACAGGCGATAGACCACTTAATTGATTGCTCCTTGGAGGCGTATGTGTGACGGGCCTGATGCTGTTGCTCCGGGTTTTCGGTGGCCGAACAAGAGAACAAACTTAATTTGCTGTCGTGATTCTTCCGCACAAACCCGGCACGGGCCTTTATTGCTTTCGTTTTATTGTTTCTTGTCGAAGGTTGTCGGGTGTTTTTCCGTTCCGAACCTTATTTACTCCGTTTTGCTCGCTCCGGGTCCGGGAGCCCGGGGCGAAAACTCCCGTGGCCATCATCCCGTGGATTGGTTACGGTGCTTAGGTCGCGCCCGTTCCCAAGACAGCAAACCGAGAAGGATAGCGCTGGTTGCGGGCGCGAAACAAAATGAGGTTCCGGAGCGGGTCCGCGGATGAAATAAGGACCATAAAATACTGCCTCCGCCCGAAAGACGAACGGAGGAGCGCTCCGTGTCGGTGGGTTTGCTGTGGGAATAATAAATGTCCAAAAATCAAACAACTTGCACAAGGAACACACCGCGCCGTGGCCGTCAGGTGGCGCGTGGACATTAAACGCAAGGTGTCGTACGATGTTTGACTTTGGGCAGCAACTAAATGGTTGACGCGCGCGAAAAACTTTTGGGCGCACGGTACAAAACAATAGGTGTGACCGAAACAGGTAAATTAGAGTCACAATTGTGCGCCATCTTGGGTTTCATTGTGCTTGATGAATATCGGCGATCCGAATGTCACTGGAGCAGCTTCTGGGATTTCGTTGAAGCTGGCAGAAGTCCATGCACTATGGGACAAAAGGCGGACGTTAGGCGATTTCATAGCTTGAGGACTATAGGTATATTTCCTTAAAGTAGATCTTATCTTAGAATAGACCAATCCGAATTTTTGGCCTTCTGTGTTGCGTTGATTCTGAGAATTGATCTGTCAAAGTGAAAGGAGTGCTTAAGTTGCTCTTTTAACCGAATTTTTATTAGCTTCTGCGATCTTTTTCAAACGATAATATACCTTTATTATTCATCAACAGAGATCTGTAGCGACCTCGTCGTACGAGTACGAATTCAATCACGTCGGGGTCACCAATTTAGGAACTTAAGTAGTTCCTTATTTTTAGGTTCCTAAAGATTTATTATCCTTATTTTAAGTTTTTTAAGTTCCTAAAGATCCTTCTGCTATACGGAAAAATCAAATATTACCATTCCGCATTTCTTTTACATTTTCGTCGGAAATTAGTAATACAAAAAAAAAGTTTATCAACTTTGCTACTTCAGAAAAAAAAATTGTTCGCGTTCATCCTCCTAAACTAGGCATTAAAATTAAAATTTGGTTTCCAACTATTTTCACGTGCCACCTTTTGCCTTTGACTATTTAAAAAAAAACAATTCTATCTACCAGAAACGCCTGGTCTCTTGTAAAACAAGTACAAATAGCCATACAAAACGTATTGCCTTTATGAGTTGTTTTGCAAATGTTTATCCATCTTTTTGCCCTTCCTATTTTCCTATTATTGATTGTTATACAATAGCATAACGTTGTTGTTTTGTGCAATTTGATGTTTGTAGAATGAACGTGAATGAACTGTGAGTTGAACATAAGGGATTTCATCAACTTGAACGACGATAGTTCTGAGATTGAAAATATCGAAAATGTTTATTCGGCACCAAGTAGAGTACGAATGTCTTTGGAGGTGCTTTGTAAGCGTCAAAAGCGACGCAGAATAAGTGAACCTGAAACTGGAAAACTTATTGCAAGACAAGTTAAATTTAGAAAGAAGTGATTGAATTCTCAAAGAAAATGGTACGTAAATTAGATAACGTTACTTGTTGGGAAGTAGAAGCCATTGATATGAGTTTGGATGAAGTAATCAACTAATTAATATTCCTTTCTATGTGTACAAGCATAAGTTATCAGATTTTGATCAACATTTAGGTATTTGCAGATGACTTTCCATTAAAAAGTCAAAACTATTATACGACTAGTTGTCATGCCGATTGCATAACTTCGGGCGTTCAAATACTTTAAAATATCGAGAAACGGCTAATTCAGTATTCCTGAACGCGTATATTGGAAAAAGTTGAATTTGATCGAACCACAAAAGCAAAACCAAAAAACAAGTTTTTAAAAAATCATAGATTCTTTCTCAAACCATCAATGTCCGCCTGTCCCATACAAATTCCCCATACTCTTAATTATGTCAAATGCTAGCTTACAATATTGCTGCAACATTGTGTTTGCTGGTGGTGCAATGACTTTATCAGAGAATCAGCTCTAACTTTCGAGTTTTCGTTAATACAGACGATACTACAGGTTACACAGGAAGGACAAAGCTGTAAATCGTTTAGTAAACTATCTGCGGTATATCTCGGCACCTGTCCTGAGATGAACTGAGGTTGCCCGCTGGAACGCTGGAAAAGACACTTCCACGAAAAATCCAATCATCTACAGTGGAAGACGCCGATAATCTTTAACTTAACTTTAACAGAATGTTTGCTTTAAAGTGTTTCATTCTGAGCTCAATTTTCCTCACTAACCAAGAAGGTATGAAGTGATTTGGATATCCATCAGGCGTTGGTGCACGATTTTTCAACTTTAAATATTTCATTTCTCACGACAGAAGAACAATTCCGATATAGCGGAACTGGGCCAAAGTTGGGCAACGAAGTGTAATCGCCTAATCGGAACAATCGGACGCCTCGCAACCTTAGCTCGCGCAACAGGCGTCCGCTTGCTTCGGGGGGTTGCTCCCCCCCCCCCCCCCCGTACTTGGTCGTGAAAATTTGTCCACCGATGTCGAACGAATTTCCCTATTGTTTTGTCGTTGTTCGCTTCTTGCGAATTCCGAACAAGAAGTGTCGCGGCGACACGGCGAGGATTCAACTTTCGCGACAGCGAGCAACCACCGATGCCAGATTACGATAAGACGAATGATAAAGAGGCCTCCGGTGACACCCTCCGGTGCGGCAGATCGAAAAAGTTGAACAAGCCACGCGGTCGTGTTGACTGTCAGAGCCGTTAGTTTTCTGGCGTGTTCTTCGGTGTGTTCATAAATTTTCATTGCCCATGTGTAACACGCAGTAAGTTTAGCAGTTCGCGGGCGTTGGACGTGTTGGACGAGCTTCGAAGAGGCAAAGTGGGAACGCTGCGTGAGCGGCATTCCAGCCTCCCGGGTGATGGATTTTTCTTTCCCGAGTTAATGGTGAGTGATTGGCAATGGAAAATCGGGCCAAGTGGAAAGCCCACAAGTCTGTGCGCGGTAATGGAATTACTTTCGCGTTGCCTGCCAGCGAACTTCTCATTCGATCGACCTTGGTCGTCGGCCACAGTCTGGCTGGCTCAAACGCTACGAATCGAAAAACTCATCACGCACCACGAAATCCTTTCCCCGTCGGGTCGGCTGGCTACGGCTGGCTGAAGTGGTTCACGCAGCAGAAGCCACCAAGATGGACACGGAGAATCAACAACACATTCCACAACCTACACAGCCAGAGACCAATCTGCCCGTTAAGCAGCATCATTTCGTTTACGTGATGTCATTGCTAACGGAGTCCGTAAGCTCCCTGGATGGGATGTTTGATGGTTCGTTCGGTTTGGTCCACTTTCAGATGACAGCGGAACAGCGGAATGTCGGAATCCATCCAGCCAGCCACTCCCTACTCCTAGGTTATCTGGAGCTAAGAAAATCTCGGCGAAAATCATGAGCTGCATCCGGTCGGTGCGAGAAGCAATCTGTCCACTACGATTATGGTAGCTGGCCGGACGGAAGACCACCAATTCTTCGCCTCCACGCAGGGACAACGTCAGGTGGCGAAGACTTAAAACGATCGCTGCAAAAAAGCCATGCCGTATGGGGGAAAACGATTGACTCTGTCACGTGCCGGGCCAGGACGTTGGAGATGATGAGGAATCCGGATGACAATACAAAGCGCAGGCGAATGCGACGAGCTTCTACCTCAGCAGCTCTCTGTAACGGCAGGAAGAATGAAATAACTGGAAATGGAACTTAGCATGGGCAAACAATTGCTGAGTAATATATCATGGAAGCTGCACGTGACATCAAATGAATAAATTGCATTTCGTCTTCGATGCTGATGGCCTTTCGATGAATATGCAATGCAGGCGAATCAAGATGAGAAGACTTTTTCCCATTTTTGGAGCTGCACATTTGGAGTGTGTTTCAATTTTCTCACAGGCTCGCGGGAGGATACCAGACAATGACAATTAGGCCGAAGTGTAGGGCTACGCCCTAAAGGTGGATTCGATGGTGGAGAAGAAACCGAAGAACAGC
Source organism: Anopheles bellator (assembly GCF_943735745.2). NCBI lineage: Eukaryota > Metazoa > Arthropoda > Insecta > Diptera > Culicidae > Anopheles > Anopheles bellator. The sequence continues at coordinate 30,599,835 of NC_071285.1, forward strand.
AAGAAAGCGATTTGAATGAGTTTTGGAGAAACGCTCCGTGACACTTGGGACCGACAAATGTGCCAATAGGCTACCGGTTGATATTATCGGCGTCGGCGCAACTCCGATTCACTTTAAAATATTCCTTTGCCCGGTGGGAATCGTGTGTTACATGTGTGGAATCCCGTGAATCGTAAGAGTATAGACACATCGCAACACCTTCAGATTTCATAGTTCCAAGTAAGACGCGGGCGATGACACTGGGGAGGTCCGAGACTCATCGATTGCTATCGATAATTGGATCCTTCTCGGCTGTCTGAAAGTGTGTGCCTGAAGAAGGAAGGATGGTGTTCGACGAAAAATTCGGCTTATTGTTGCCAAACGCATGTGAATATGCTTAACAATGTGAGCTTTACCAAAACAAACAATATTTTGAGGTTATATTGCACTAGTGGTACACTTGAAGAGTTTCGTAGAGATTGCAAAGTTTTCAATATTCTGTTTATGTTTCCCAGCTCTCCAATGGCCATCGTTGAAGCTTATAAAGCTTGAATTGTGTCTGTACCAGCCGCTGGCCATCCGTGAACTGAGATGGGTTTCTTTTCCGGTTTTTATTGCGCTTTTCTGGAACTCGGCGTCAGTCATTTGCCGTTTAATATACATAAATTTTGCCGACAATCTTATGTTGGAATCGCTTAATTTAAAAAGTTTCTCGTAGCACTTGCCGCGAAGAGGTTCGCGCTCAATGCTGCTCCTGCTGTCTGGTTGCCGGGCCCGACGTGCGCCGGAAAGCGGAGAAGAAGAACGGAACACGGAGTCAGAAATAACGAAACAGCTAAACATAGCCAAATTTAAGCCAACTTTGAATGGGGCTCCAATTTTTACATTCACCGTCGGAGAACGGCAGCAGAGCAGTCTGCGCTAGTCCGGTGGGAAATTTAGTTGAAGCGTTGGGAAAGAAAATTATTTTTCCTTCGCCCTTACACAACAGACCGCCCCAAGACGGAGAGTTTCGTCTTCCGCCGCCAAATCTCACCGCTTGGGCCTACGCTTTGTCGCCTGCACACTTCCCAGGACACAAAAGGACGCGCGCGCGCGCGCGCCTGCGGTTGGATGTTGACGGTTTTACGAGCTTTTCACCGACGCCAGCCGGTTTTGGGTTGCGGATGGACGCGTCAAAGCGCAGTGTAAATCATAAATAAAATTGCTAACCCTAATATAACAAAAACCCTTTTCGGTGGCTGCCGGCTGGAGTGACGTGAGACGAAAGGCATACGAAGAAATTGAAACCAAACCGTTGCGCCGCTCGCCGGATCCTCGACTTCTTCTGTCACATCTTGTGCGGATGTGCTTGGCGACTCTGGCGACGAGTGCTGGGTTTTACGACTCCAGGTTAGTGCCCGCGGGATGCCGTAGGCTGATGTCTGGGCGGTTTTATTGCAGCTGCGGGCAATTATGCCGCATTTGATCAGCGCAGTTCATTCGCGCAAAACTTTAATGCTTTTCAACTGGACCGGAACTGGATTTTCCGATCACATTTACTGCAGTTCAGTACAATTGGAGAATAAGCTCCTTTCGGTTCAAGAAGATGTTGTTTGAAGACAAACACGTAAAACGGATTACGAGATGAAGAAGATGCGCTAGATAATACAATAAGTGTTGACTCGTGTAGAAAGTTATACAAATTAAAAAAAGACATGAAAAATTTAGTTTTTAATTAAATTTTGTTTTGTCATAAACTTTGTACTTTGCCATTATGCATGAAACACAATATCGTTCAGATGACCGCTTCGGTACCGATTCGATTCTGATAAGATAATTTTCAAATACTCCAAAGTTGCAGCATAAAACCCAAACATGATGTTTTGCGTAGCCTGCCAAGAAAAAATTCAACGGTGTCAAATCCCATATCTTGGTGGCCAATTGACATCACCAAAGCGCAAAATTATTTCTCCATCAAAGTTCAAAAATTAGAGCGGTATCGCTCGGAATTAACGGTAGTGGTCCTCCTTTCGTCGATTTCGAAAAAATATGGTCCTTTGACGCCGTCAGCCCATAATGCGCACCATACAGTCACCTTTTCTGGTTGTAACGGCCCCTCTTCAATCGATTAAGGGTTTTCATTGCCCAGTCACTGAAGCAAATTGTGTTGGAAAAATGAGCGTTTTTGTGTCTCCACTTCTGTAATAAGTTTAAATAATTTCAACAAGTTGTTCTGCTGTTAAGTGATTCATTTTATGAAATCACAGACCAAAAGTTAGACACTTGGGTTGACAGATATATTCGAAAACTGCAAAATGCCCTGTGTCCTGAAATGGGTGACCCTGAATTACTCGGAATTGTTTATTTTTCGTTAAACTAAAAAGTGAAAAATTGCGATCACTTACGCTTGATTAGTTATAACTCTAGCAGAATTGACATAAATATAAAAGAACCTTTTCTAAACCATAAGGGAGTGAAACACAAACCAAATGATTCGGAAAATGGACAAAATGTGCAACATATTCTTCTATCCACACCAATTTGACGGTCCACACATTGGTATTCATTTTCACGGGAAAATCCACGGCAGGTTAGCAAGCACTTCGCGTGCCACGGGGCAAAAAGAAAGTAATCTTGTAAAAAGCGAAAACGCTTCAAGCGCCGTAAGATAGACCGTGCCGCGCGATAGACATTGTTTTTTCACTAAATATTTATCTTGGCACGCTTAACGATTCGTTGCCAGCGTGGCAAGGCGCGCTTGCCGTATGGTTTCAACTTTTCCGTCTAAACGTCCCTTCTGTTACGATGTTGCTTTAAAATCGCGCTAAGATGTTGCCAAGACGCCACCAACGCGACGAAAGTGAATTCTCCGGGCTCCGGGATCTCGTAATGTTTTGTTTTTCCCCCAAAGCCGCTCTCTTTCGGCGGGCTCTGTGTCTGCCGTGCTGTGGAGTCTATTATTTGCAGCGTCAATATTGCCAACGTTAAACCAGTGTCTTAAGGTGGGGTTGAGTTAAGGATTTTGGTTCACCGACTGGCGGAAGGATAAACATATTAGCAGGCATTTAGAAACCGTTCGGTTTGGTTGACGAAAACAGAGACAGCATCAAATATCGCCCAATCGTTCGGCGCCTAGCGCTGCCAGTATCGATCACAGTGAACTTTTGTTGGGAAACGGACCACTGGACCAAGGACTGAAAAGTCCTTCTTTCGGTTTCAACCGTGTTTACACATCTGCTAGTCAATCGGGTCGTTCCCTGTTTGTGTTCCCTTCGTTCGCAGCAAAAGAAATTCGGTTTAGCGTATTCATTTATTTGTTGCTTGTAACTACGAAATGCTTTGAAGATGCACGACCGGCAGCAGTAACGAAGCGACCTAAACCAGACCAAGATGATATTGGAAACTTCATGCAAAGAATGTTGTACAAGTTTCCTTCCAATATTGGAATAGGTCTTGTGAAACAAACTTCGAAATGTACGAAATAAGTCAACCGATACACACGCAATACAAGCAGTTTGTTTCTTGACAGTACAAACATTAAATGTTAATTTGTAAAAGGAAAATACAATTCCTTTCCGACTCTAATCATAGATAATATTTTCTGGAAAGTTTTCAAGCATGCATAACAATGAAGTATTTATAACAAGCATGACATAACATCGCTTCGAATGAAAGCAAAATACAACAAACCCGTACTGGCCGTGATGCCCGGTGCCAGGTTGCGGAAAAATAGTTCAACAAATCGGACAAATGCCATTACGGTCCCCGCAGGACCTGGTGCGTCCCCGGCAGGGTGCGTTACGCAACATCATGCGGTTGCACCACCAACCGGGCCGAGCATATAACCAATGCTCGGTATGCCGAGTCCAAACTAAATACCGAGGCTAGTGTTTTGATCCCCCTCCATACCCGACAGTGTGATGCTGCTCGTGGAAGCGCCCGGCGTTCGCGAAAAATGGCCGGGACACTTCCTGGTGAGCCGGAATCGGACGCGAAACTTCGCAATACGAAACGGACTTTCTTCATGCCAATAAATGTCTTCCGACGGTCGCGTAGTCCCGCACAGCAGGCGAGGCATCCTTTGCCGTGTGCCTCCGCAGGCGAGGCTTCACATGCAAAGCATGTCGCCAGCGTGTGGTTTTAGTTTTTGTTTCGACCACAAGAAGGAGAATCCAATATCCACCGATTCCAATTTTGGTCCGAACTGACCGACCGTCGGGACGGCGAGGACTGTGAGGATGTGATTTTTACTTGTTTGCACCGTTCTTTTTTTTGTTTTTTTGGTACCCCGGTCCTTCAGTTGTTATCCTGCTCTGCTCACCCAACCAATTCAATGCTGGTTTTGGAATTGAATAATTCAGCGCCGAAGTGCCGAATGGCGAATGGTTTTGGGCCGGGGTTTCAAGGCTTCAAGGATTTCTTTCTTCGCACGCGGCACTCGGCTGTGCCGATATTTCATGCTGCTGATGCTGCCTTGTTGGTTTAGTTTATTTTTGGGACTTTCGGGCGCTATACCGGGTGGGGGGGTCCGCTATAAATGTTTAATAGCAGCTTCGAGCGATGCGTATTGGCTGCGTTTATTGAATATTTCATGCGGTGTACGTTTTGCATACGACTTTCACACTCTCCCCGTGTCCCCGTGTTCAGAGATTGGCGAATTTTTATGCTTGATGATGTATTAAAAATCCGAAACAAACGGGTTCCGAAAGAAAAAAAAAACGGAGTAGGCAAACGGGTCGTAATACTTGCCGCAGTTTATCCACGCTAAGACGAAGTACAGCAAAACCGCCGCCTGGTGGTGATCTCGCATCCTAGTAACGGGCGCCATGGTTGAGGAATTCGACACTTCGCTTTCTTGACCTTGTTTCGCGGGGATTGCCTTCAAACGGGTACACACTCTGCTGCACGCTCACGACGCAACCAGCACATTGTCACCGCAAGGATACGTCATCAAAGTGCGTTTCGCGTGGAAGCACCGAGCTCACCAAGGGTGCAGCAATTCGACATTGCGTACATAGCCTGCATTCAGCTGCATCACCGAGCTCATAACTCACCAATACACACTCTATCCCCGATGCACTTTTCACATTACTGGACACCCACACGGCGCACCGTCCGCGTTGATAACACCACCCAACTGCCGGAGCACTATTTTGGGAATTTTCTCACAATTTGCACAAAACACCGGTTCAGCTAGCCAATCTCACGTGCGACCCGTGATCCTTATGGGCGAGAGATATGTTGTGATTTTTCTTTTCACTTCACTTTCACTTACCGTGCATCTAGCGCATAGATTGCTTCGACCGAAGGTTTCCGGTTTCCATGTTTTGCCGAACGATTCTCCTCCGAAACCTTTGTTTGGTGCCTTCAGGTGGCTCGCCTTTTACAGAATTCCGGGTGTGTATGTTTGCGTATGCCGCATGCTTCACACCACGTTCCCGCGCAAAACTAAGTTTTGTTCGCCCGACTGGGTGAGTTCCAGCATCCGGCGGCGCCTAGGTTGGTGTACCGACGGCAACCACTTCCGACAACATTGGTCCATGGTGCATTTTGTGTTTCTTGCCAGTGGCCCGAAAGGATGCTGCTTCTTCCTGCATGCCACACACAATCTCGCTGGCTCACGTGCAAGCACACCATATGCTGCTCCTAGCGGAGACATGCTCACGGAGCCACATCACTGAAGGTTGGCCGAGCCACCATCGGAAAATCGGAATACCACGAACGACCGCGCACTACCACAGGAGCCCGCCCTTCGCTGCCACCGTTGACCCTGAACCCTGCGTATCCTGCCGTCCTGCCGACCAACTAGAAAGTGCAGTCTTCAACCCGATTGCATTCCTTCTTCGCGCTGACCTCCCGAACTGAACGGCACAACGATTACTCCACAACTGAGAGCCCGCCTCGACTCAGAAAGCGACCGAACGGCTTGCCGGAAATGCGCGGCGGACACACATAAAAAGCCCGCTCACGCTCCCGCGTCCCTGTGTCCGGTGAGATAACCCGATAACGGGCACGCCGTTCGGTGAGAGCGTGCGTCTACTGAGAGCGATGCGGCGTTCGAAGGACATCGCACCGCAGGAGCAGGACTTTTCCAGCTCTCGAGTCGCTCCGCTCTCGGTGCCGAGGACACTCACCACACAGGATGCAGCATCCTGTGGGGCTTTTTGTTTTGATGGGTCCTAATGATGAGCGCTGAAATGCTGATAAGAAATCTAAACCACTGGAAACCCGTACACCAAACCTTTCCGAGTCCGATTGCGGTGTGAGCCACGCTTCCAAATTGATCCTTCTGACTTGTGTCGGTTCGCAAAGAAATGCCGACTTTCTGGTTCGAACGGCTAGAAATGGTGGCGGTAAATTATGCCACCAGAGACCGATGCCGCCGATGCAAACATAACATAAATCGAACCCGGAAAAAGTCGATTCCGCGACGCGCATCATTTTTTGGCAGCAGCATCTCGAACGATGGTGGCTGCAGCGTTTGGGCCAAACTCGGGTCGTTAATAATTTTAGTTAATGGCTACCGACCCGTTCGGTGTTCGTGCTTCCGGCAGTTTCAAGTACCTGTCAACTGTCAAGAGCCCGTGCTGGCGGGGAAAACGGAGAGTGCATGCGCAATGGGGCGCAAGCGTGCGGTGTACAGTGTATGGTTGCTGTTCCTATGCACTTTCGCGCCATTTGATGTAACCGATGGTAAGAATAATTTTTTTTCTTAAATGCTACATTATTCAATAATAAAAAAGGATAATAAACGTCACTTTATTTTTAGATTGTTCGCCTAGAAACAACCAATTCAAAAGCTTTCAAAATGAGGTTGCTCGCAACAGTAAACGGTAGACAGCGATAACAATATTGGCGATCGTCGATTAATCGTGTATGTATGGTGCGATCGTGATGGGCCGGTGTCGAAGCATCCAGGAACGGTTTTGAGTCTCAACAGACCGAGCAGAACAGCCAACAGATTCAGCGAAGTCACCGTCATAGAGCATTAAGATGAACGAGTTTATCGAGTCACTGAAAGCATTAGGTAAAAAAAGATTCTTTTTAGTGTACGATTTGTGTTATGTGAGCTGTATGCTTCTAATAGCTTCCTCGTGTAGGTAGATTATTCTCTCAACATTTCGAAAGCTAGCCATAAACTGTTGGCTATGGTCATCTCGGTCTAAACCATCCTAACGCAAACTAACTGCTAATGTACGTTGTTACAATCGCTAAGCAAAATATAGGACTTATCCAAGCTTCAATTCATTTGCAAGTCGTAAATAATGCACAATCCCATTCCATAAGGTAAGCTTCGCTTACGCTAATGTTCTACTAATTCAAAATCATGTTCCTCAATGGTTCAACAGATAGCTACATTTGACATTAAACATTAAACCAAATCATACCCAACCAATCTCTTCCTTCGTTCTGTAAGCTTAGGCATCTTGCGCTTTCGGACCAGCAGCAGTTCATTTTTGGTTTTCAATCGGAATGAAATTAAAAATTTACCAATGGTACTTAGACATTACGGTCAAATTTTAATTACTTTTGTAATTTGTGTATCTAAACCAGCCGAAATAAGGCAACGCTAAAGCCGTGAGAACGTTAGTGAGTTTGCCAATCACATTCGAGAGTCTGCAGATTCACTTTAAAATTAATAATCATAATATAGATAATAATAAGACAGAAGGAATGATTCACGACAGAAAGATCCTTAACCTTGGTGTCTTTAACTCTTGAAACGTTTCGCAAAGTGAAACAGTTTCTTTTGTTCCTGGCTAACAATGTTGCTTTTTTATAGAATTTTGACGTTCATAATAATTAGTAGTCAATAAAATATATAAATAATGAACGCCTCAAACCATACAAAGCAAGCTTTCAAACGGTTAAATGGCAATGCACACGATCCTTTCCATAATCGCCTCTTCAAGTGATGGTTTCGCATTCGTGAAAGTTTCCGCTTGCCGGAACCTTGGGTGAAAATCGATACGTAGTCCATGTGCAGCGAAGCTGCTCGCAGCCCTGAAAAAGTTGACTAGCCGGATGCGGATCTTGGAGCAATTAAAACTTGCTCCTATCCCGCCCTATCCACCCATCCCATCCGTGTGCCGGCGGAAAGGCGTACCTGAAACATAACCGAGTCCCCGTGTGTTCATGTGGCTTCAACTTTTCGCACCTAACTTGCTCGTACCACATAATCGCGCTCTAAGCGCCCGAGCCGTGGGTTGAATCTGAAACACGCTGTTGCTATTAAAAATACGTTTCCTACCGTGCGTTGCCAGTTCCGCAGCCGAAAGAACAGTTCTGACCCGAAATAAATTCGACGCCACCGAGGAAGAGTGTTTCCCATCTTCCTTCTGTCCGATGTCTCGAACCAAGGAACGAGTGGTCCCGTAATTAACTCTTTCCGGGGTTGCTAGGCTGCTGCGGAGCTTCTGGTGTTTGCTTTGGCACAAAATTAATATTTTTCCCTCACTTGAGACCGAGCCCGATGTTAGGCGACGTTTTGTTTTAGGCACTCGAAATAGTCACTTACAATCTCTTACACCCGGTCGGGACGATTCTGGTTGATTAATCCTGAACACAATGTAAAGTAGGAAAAAGCAGTCAACGATTTAAATGTCATTTTGCCTGCAAGTGCCTACTTAACATCCGTCAGGGGCTATGTTGATGTCCGCAGCGATCAGCCCAACTGATGGGCTGCATGCTGGCAGTGCGATCATTATATACCCGGATAGCGCAGTGGCCAAGACTACCCGGGACATTTCGATGGGCCAACATTATCGGATAAGGTAATCGGAAAAGCAAATAACCGACTTTGTGAATCATGGCGCGCTCACTTCGGAAGTGAAAGTAAGCAACAAATGTGGCTTACCGCCGATTGTCGCGCAGCGATAGATCAACTGAGCTTGCTCAGCATCATGCTCGAGCATGTCTTGAGCTCACTGTGACCCAGCATCTTCGTCCTTATCGCCAAAGTCAAGCCACACACGAACGTTAGTCATCGTGGACGTGGACAAACCATGCCTGCCGCCATCCCATAGAACCGTGCGTTTTCACTTTCAAGGCGAGACCAAATATTATTTACAACCAATAAATTATCATGCCACGTTCAGCATGCGGCCTACAGTTAAGAGAAAAAGCACAAATCGCATAAAGAATTCATTGTAGCACATCGGCACGGAACTGCCGGAGTGGATGGAATTTTTCATTCGGTTTCCTACTTTTTTTGGGGCACATTTCGCCCACGGCGGCGCTTCGGGAGTTTTCCATGTTGGCCACGGCTGTTTGTTTTGCGGGGTCCATTGTTTTTCTTCGCTTCGTCGGTTTGCCTCTCTCCACAGGGATCAAGAATGTAGTGGGTTTTCAGTGATTCCGATATTCAGCACATGATCTACAACAAAAAGGCAAAAACTACTAACATTCTCTTTTTTCATTGGTCGTTTACTTCTCTTTTTTTATTTATTTCTATATATTCTCTACGTTGTTTGTGAATTACCGTTTTTTGTGTGTATAATTTATTGATTTTAATTTTTTGGAATAATTTATTTGTAAAATTCACATAACTATTGCAAGTTCCTTTCCTCTTTATGTATTTTTATGAATTTCCCACAGAAAAGAATTTTCTTTACTGGTGACGTTTTTGCAGTGTACTGTGTAGTCTTCACACATTGTGGTCGGAGATGCAGTGTGCAAATGCACCACAGATGATGGAAGACTTCCGCTCACCAGCGACCGTAAGGACTATAATGCTCCCAAAAAATAGCTAAAATGGCCAACAGGAAAAATTAACCAACTGAAACGAATTTCCACAACTCACGGTTCTGCTTCGAAGCATTACTTTGTGTGAGACTTAGACCAGAGATCATGCATAGCGTAGCTGGCACCAGCGGCCATCAATCGTGGTGTCAGTCGTCATTACGGTTATGGTAAAAAAAATTCTGAGACTCAAAAGTGAACCCATGCATCTGAAAAAGCAAGAATGTTGTCGCATTACTAAACAGCAAAGCGGAACGGGAATCTCAGCCTCTACATCAAGCGTATCTTGTAAACACGCCGCGGCTACCTCTTTAATCCTAGCTAGGCTGGGGCTCCGAAGGCTGCGGCCAGGCGATGAGGAATCCTAGACACACTGCGAAAATAAGCATTGCATCTTCGTCGTCTCCGTTTCTGTCAAATTCAATTTGTCGCGTCATCGTTGACGTTGTCGCCGACCTCGTCGTCCGCCCGCCCGCCCGGCCGCCACCATGCTCCCGCAGGATCTGGTACCGCCGCCCGGCCCGGCCCGGGCTGCGTCGGGATAAAATGCAATTTCCCTTGTCAAATTGATTTTTGTGCTTTCACTTGGAATCTCGCAGCCGTCTCTTCGTTACGTCCGCTGGCTGGGTCCACACTCCTGGCTCCTCCTGCTCCCTGGGTGTGTTATCCTTGCCGTTCTACTGTTTTTCTTTTTTCTTTTTGCACTCACTTCGATGTGCATCGATGCATCGTTTGGCTGACGGGCCAACGGAACCGGAACAAGGGAGAAAGGACAGCATGATCAGCGAAAAGTTTCGCTGCGCGGTGGAGTTTTCGTCGTTAAAAAGCGTAATCGCGTTCCGCTGTGCCACTCGTTCCACCGTCACCGCCATCGCCGACCGCTTATTTGCATGCTTTCCCGGTGGCGGAGCGAAAAGGTGCACCATAGAGAAGCGATAAGCCTTGCCCTGTTGCCGGAGAACAGGGATCGGGAGAAGTTGTATAATTTTTGTCATTAAGAGTTATTTATCATTATCAACAATATTGTTGCGACACCGCTCGTCGGGAGCCTTTATCGAGTCACCGGTACAATATGTACGAAATGTTTTAATAAAAAAAAATTGAAGTGCCAACATACAGTTATAGGTTCTTAACAAAATATTTGTATAAAGTTTTATCTGGCTAGTGAAATATGTTTCGGGTGTTTCGTTGTCGCTTGCCTACGGAATCTGTTAATCTACTGCTGCGTATTACAATTTGTCAAACATTTTGATCGCAAAGCAAAGAGAGAAACGAATTCGTCATCCCAACAAAACTCGAAATTAGTCCTGTGGCTGTGCACAGTGACCGGTCCTGGTGGTTGGCCCTATTTACACCGAGCCCTGACGCTCGCCGCATAAGCCCCTATCGACCCATATTTCTACATCTTGCACATAATCCTTCCACCCCGGAGCTGGAAATCATGCCGGGTGCCGTAAAATCCAGGGGACCAAAAAATCAATACAAAAACCCTCGAAAATGATGAATTCGCTGCACTTGAAAAGTAAAACAAAACAAAGCCATCGTCCTGGGCCGACCACGGCCCAACTGCGCCAAGAGCCTTTGAGCGGGTCCTTGCCAGCAGCAGCACCACACCGTGAAATTCCTTCCCGCCCTCCCGATAAAGGGTCGTATAAATGCAGCGTACGGTGGATGGCCCCGGCCGTGCCGTGGCTTGTGGAATTAAAAGTACCGACGGAACAGCACAAAAAAACAAAACAAAAATCATACGAATACGAAGGCGCAAGCATTAACGACGCACACCGGGAGTGAAAATCCACCAAAAAAAAAAATGCATAACTTGAGAAACACATTCATCCTGGGAGGGGATAATGAAAATGAAAGAACTGACGCTGCTCTGCAGAGGACGCTGGCGCACTTTTATGCGCCCCAGCCAGCCAGCCAGCCAGCCAGCCTGCCAGTCTTCCTTCCAGACGAATTTCGGGAGAAAATGCAACATAGAAGGAAAAAAATCGCCAGGAAAAGTTTGTGCCTAGCACTCCCGGCGTGCCAGCATAGAGAAGGGCGCTTCTTATTTCGACTCGGGTTCTAGTGTTCTTTTCCGACTCTGCTTCGGTTTTTGCTCGACATTCATTCATTCACATTCTCTCGCTCGCCGGAACCCGTACCTGAGACGCGTTATGCCCGTATGTAGTGGGGCCGCTAAATATGGAAAGGCTCTGCAGTTCACACCATCGTCGTTACAGACGTAAACATCGTGCATTCCGGCCGCGTCGCCTTGAGGCTAAAAGGGGTCGACTTTAATACGAAGTTTGCATAATTTCTGCTTTTTTTTTGTCTTTGACGCGCAAGACAGGTTCATCTGCGCTAGATGCCGAGGTCGAATCTTATCGCCGCAATGTAACACCAACACCGTCGGTCTCAAGGAGTTTGGGGTCCTTTGCGCCGGGCAGAACGGTGTGGAGTCAGTGGACGATCTGCAATCCGCGAGCCTGATGATGATTAAGAAGTAAGATACAGCGCGGTATTTTTGCTTTTTGATACCAACTGCCAACATGAGAAGGGAAAATGTTTGAATTAGTATGTCCGTGGCGTACGGTTAGGAGGGCGAAACGTCGGGAATGCAAATAACGATGAGCAGCTGTGAGGAAACACTAAACATGACAATAGAATCTACTGAAGCAACATTTCTTAAAAATAAGCTTGTTGCCATCATCGTTAGATATTTAAACATAATTGAATCTATCATCTGTTCGTCTGTGGTCAACATGTGTTTGCAGATCTAATTAAGCCTTCTTGTTTTGTTGAATTGCCCTCCCGATAAACTTCTCATAGAAGGTGTTACAACACACAGAAATATTATTCATCATACAATTCGGCCACTGGCTGTCTGACGTCTTACAGAGAGTGTACAATACACCATGCAATGAATTGGAAACATCAGCTGGATCCTAAGCATGTAAACATTGGACTCTGGAAAGGACGCTCTTTGAGAAAGCAAGATATTCTGTCTAAAACGAACATGATCGTTACAAATTCGTTTCGTATTATTGTTCTCTTCTTCTTTGACCTTCTGCCGTAAGATTTTATTTTTCTTATCCAGCGGCAATTACAACCGCCAAGCAGTCTTTAGCAACAGAGACAATGTTAATCTCTATTGCATACTGTCAAAACTAAATAAACACATTTGAATCAAATGTGATGAAAAGTAGTGTACAGAACAAAGTTACATTACAACCTATAAAACATACCCAGAAGCTTGCGATGCGATGGAGCTGGCGATAAATGCTGACTAGAAAGTGGCTTACTGACGTTAATGTAAAAATAACAACATTGGACGGATAATGCCGAAGGTTCGTATACTTGGTGGTTGGGTGGTTGGGGCGAAGTCTTGTGTTTTGACAGATTATTTGTGTCCATATTTGGAAGTTCAAGAGACATTGAATTGTTGATGCGAGAATTAAAATAGTTCTATGATGAATTTGTGTTTGTATTACAAGTAACAATAAGGTTAAAATTAATTTGCATGCTTGTAATACAAAAAAACCTCAATTGAGTAGTCTTCGATTAGTTTTGAACTACCCAAGTTGTCTAATTGTTTTCGCCCGAACGGCAACGAGAAAAACGCTTTCCACGCACGAATTGTTCAAGGTCTGGAAACAGATGGAAGTCGCTAGGGGCCAAATTTGATGAATACGGTGAATGCTCTCACAATTCGAACTATAATTCGTGAATGTTTGCCATCGTCGAAATGCTCTTGTGACACGGTGCATTGTCCTGAAGAAAAAAAGATTTTTTTTTCTTCTGCAAACCGGGTTTGTCATCTGGTCACCCTGGCAGACTCATTTACGATCTCAGAGAAGGTCGCTTATCGCACAAATCAGCGACCAGCATCTGACCACGAATCTCCACGGGGAAGGAAAGAGGACATCCAGATCTCTTTATAATCAGATGAAATGGGGCAACATGAACTTATCTATTAAAATTAAATGTTTGTCTGTCCGTCGTGTCTTTCATTATTGCTCCACAAAGTACTGCCATGCATCTAACGGGAAGCGAGAAGGAAAGCCGGATCAGATACGTCATCGGGAAGCCCGATCCTCTGAGTCGCCGGATAATCAAAAACTTGGAATGAAAAGTGGCCTGGTGACGCACGCCGGGAACAGCTAGTAAGAAAATAAATTTAGGTTAGTAGCAGCGCCTTCTGCTATTGAACCGTAAAACTTTTTGAACAACCCAGTATCTAAACAAGACACACAAAACCAAGGGAAGTAATGCAAATGAATTTTCGTCATACTCCAGCAAGTGAGCGAGACAATCCGCAGGAGGTTCCGAAGGTTCCACGGCCAAAAACCAGGAGTTTTATCCCTTTTACTCCACGATGCTGAAGTTGCGCGCGCTGCAGAAGCCGAGCATAGTCAGCACTGACACAGCACTGAGTGACGCTGTTTCCATTCGCCCTCTACATCGAGCGCAAACAGCAAACAGGGCGCGATTTACGTCCTCGGCTCGGCCCTGAAATTTACACCACTCTATTGTCGGTGCAAGAAACATGAAAATGAAACACCCACAGCAGCAGCAGCAGCAGCAGCATCGTTTCGTGGGCGAGATCAGGGACGCCCCACGCCCACGGCACGGTGTCAATGCGCTCTGAGAACAAACAAAGGGAAAACGTGCAGGGAAAGCCGCGAGGAAAAAGTATCCACATTTGCTGACGTTCTGTCAACGACATTGTGGAGCAGCGCGCTGCTTGTTTTGCATTTTCCGTGGCCCTCGGTTCGCCGGGGACCAATACCCAACTGCCCGACCCGGAGCACCCGACGACGCGCCGTGTACTTTAGCGTCGGGAAAGACTTCAAGTGCTCTTGAAAACACGAACCGCACAAAACCCAAATGATGGTGTAGCACCGACGACCACACGGCTACGCTGCCTCGGTGTAAGGTTCGGGCGAGCCCTCTTCAGTCTGATAATGCGCCGTGGAGCGCTCTGTCGCAATTACAAGCGGAACCGGGGGCGTCCGTTTGAGACGGCTGTCGATTCCGGGGGTCGATCCGCCACCAACGGGGCTAGTGGGCCGTCTGGCGAGACCACTTGCTACGTTACTTTCGATATTTAAAGACGAAGGGAAAGACCAACGATCGATGCGTTACGTTAACGTAAAGGTCTAGAAGATCTTCTCGCCCATTGATTGAATCGTCTAGTTTCATTTTCTCCAACAGGTTATGGGGATTATGTTAGTAGCTCGAAAATTTAGCAATAAAAAGAATTGCTAAACGCTGGAAAACATGGCGAAACGGAGAGTTCCGTGACTGCTAACAGAGAGCTAAAAGTTTAGGAATTATACAGATGACTGACTGACGGTTCGATTTAACAGTTTCACAAGCGGCTAACAATCGTTTTGGATCGCCCTCAATAGCTTATGTTTCCTTATATCGGCTCGCAATTTATCCTTATCCTTATATCGCTTATAAGCTTATCGCTATCCTTATCCTTATATCGCCTATAGCTTATCCTTATATCGGCTCGCAAAATTTGTGGATTAATTTAAATTTAAAAATGTCCCAACTAACGACCGATGCTTTTGTCGCTGTTGGAGCGTCCTCGGGTCCAATCCCAAGACCATTTACACGGACCGTGATCGCTCGAAGAATGGCTGCAAACGTCGAATATGACCACCATTCATTTTAACACTCGGACCCACGTGTATTCTCGATGCAGATTCCGTTTTGTTGTACGTGAGATGCAAACCGTAGAACGCCCCGAACGTGCACCATTCAGCAGACATACTTCAAAACGTGCATTTCCGCCTCCATAGGCCAGATTCTGCGCCGTGGCAGGTAGGCAAATACGGCATCCACATAACGAATCTGTCCGGAGACTTCCGGAGCGGAGTCCGGCTCTACGGAGGTGAACGTACAAGCATTATTAGGGTCGCGGTACGTGTGATGTAAATTTATGAGAGACCGAGATGAGGGTCGGCCCAGCGCTTTGACAGAAGAATGCCGTTAATCAGCATTTGCACGTACTATCAAATGTGAACGAGCAGAAAGTGGCGCAATCCAATTTCAGTGGCGCACATGTCAGCTGATGGTTTTCAATACGTCTGAGATTTCCGAGAGTAATCAGGCAAACGAAGTTCGTGCGGCTATTCCGGGTCCCAACTTCCGCTCAGACTCCGCGGCATCGCTTACTAATAAATTTTGTTTGATACATTTTCGGGAGCCAATATAAAAATATTTGAACGAAAGAGTTACGCTCTAGTTATTGTCTTTCTAGTTATTTTTTGGCTTCGAGTTCCCATCACTGTGGGAACTCGAAGCAAAGCTTAGCCTTGAACCCGAAAAACTTTTAAACGTCACACTTTAGACCTCTAAATTTCTGGAGAATGTTTCATTTGTTGCTAAAGCATGGCCCACATAGAATCGGGAACAATTACATGATTTCTAGCAGCGCCTCTGGTGTTCGGATTTCAAAAGTGTTGATAGTCATATCTTTAGTAAACATTCTACTTTCAGTGCTGAAAGTTTCATCGTGGAGTTTCACGTGGAGTTTATGGAAAGTTATGCTTAATTGAACTCGAATGAAGAAAAATAATTCTGCACAATTACGTCGAAAACACCAAGTGGTCTATTTTAAAAATCTCAAAAACACAAAAATTCGCAAAATCAACTATATATGCTGTGCTTTACTGTTTCTGGGAACCCAATACCGTAGATTGAAAGATTCAGAGTAGACGTCGTAGTGGAACATACAGTCGGCAGCTGAACTGGAAGGTTTTAAGATCAATCGAGGCAAATCCTGGACTTTCGGTTCGGGATATTGCAAAAAATATGGTACCAGCAAAAGTACTGAAGATCTGTCTACGAAGAAGCTACTGTTTTTTCCTTGTATGTAAGCATCCAAAAAGGACACTTAAACAAAATTTAGTCATTGAAACACGCGCTTCTAGTTGTACGAGAAGGTTATGACGAGGTACAAAGGATGCTTGCTTATGGACGACGAAACATACGTGAAAATTGATTTTGCACGGCTTCCTGGGCCAAAATATTATCTCGCCACGGCACGGGGAGATGTCCGTCCAAGATCAAATTTGTATTCGCCAATAAATTTGCACAAAAATTAATGATATGACAAGGAATTTGCACCTGTGGACAGAAATCAAGGTTTTCATCACAAACACGACGATGAACTCTATACTCTATACAAGGAAGAGTGTCTCAAAAAGCGAGTTCTATCATTTATTAAGTCACAAAAAGGTCCGGTAAAGTTTTGGCCTGATTTGGAAAGCTGCCACTACAGCAGGGATGTAGTTCTGTGATAATTTTACAATAAGTGATAATGATAATACAATAATAATTTAACAATAATATTTTTTTTGAAATTTTACAATTTCATCACAAAGGATATCAACCCACTAAGTTGCCCTAGACTCCGCCCAATCGAAAATTATTGGGCAACAATCAATAGGAAGTTGAAGAAGACTGAAAACGTGATGCGGAATGCTGCAGAGATGGCGAGAAATTGGAACATATTATCCGCTGAGGTGGACCAGAAGATTGTGCAGAAAATTATGGCGCGCATTCCAAAGAAAGTTCGTGATTTCATCCGACGACCGACATAATAAATTTCTGAAATTTTTCTCTTAAAGTACAATAAAATACCTTCAATTTGACACCTTGGTATGTTTCCTAAGTCAAACCAACCCCGAGATAGAGCTAATGTAATTGTTCCCGATTCTAACTGGACCATGCTTTATGAACTCATTGACGAAATCACATCTTTTCAAGTGGTTAAACCCACTCATTGACAAAAAAAAAACATTGTTCTTATGTAAATAATTAAAACTACTGGGTTTGTCAAAAGCTTTACGAGATTATAGAAACAATTTACCAAGCCAAGTATGTTGTGTACAGATTGTCCATTGTGGTCCGTTTACTGAACACACAATCCATGGCCGAATGGAGAGCGTCATTCTACTGCAAGTGACGTCCGGGACACACGGTGGAACGAACGAAAACTGTCCACGATTAATTTTTACAGGCAAACCACAAAAATCAACACCCCAAACGCGTCGTGGCAATTGGCACACAACATTCGGGGGGAGAACCCATAGTTGAAGGCCTCCGCCGACGATTCGGTGCGTTCCGATGACTGCTGGCTGCAGCTGCTGCTGCAACGCATTGTAGTGTGGGTCCGATAAATGAGCGATGTAGACGACGCTGGATGAGCCCGGGGAGCAGTACCGGATGCAGCGGATGCATTTATGCATTTGGAAGTGGGCCCAACAACCTGATCAAACGAACCGTTGGTCCAATTAGTTTAGTGGTGGTGTGGTGGTGACGGGAGAGCTTTACTTACCGAACCCCCGACGATCCGAACGCCGTGGCCTGCGATGTGACCTGTATCCGATGGCACGTTTCCGCTTCCGGTCACGTCCGAGACTCAAACCGAGTCGAGTGGATCAGTTGGATCGATGCGGTGCACTCTTTGTAGGTCGCCCCCGTAGTGCGTAGTGCGTGCACTCGCCATCGATCGATAGGCTACAGATCTCGTCTTTCACAATGGTGGCGTCCTTACTTGACCACCCATCCACTGGCCTGGGTGGATCCACACTCGAGAGCCGGCTACCGGATTATGAATGACATTTGCTTGGCAATGCAGAACGAAACCGCTGCATCCATTGGCCAAGATTGGCGGATCGTTCTCGAGCTGGGTCGGGCTGAACGCATAACGGCAAACCCGTGGAACGGCCTGCCGTTTCCGTCCGGTTGACAGTTTTATCGGACTAGCCGGTATACTCGTCGGTTCCATTAAAACGGAAACTCTACTGCACGCTGCTGCTCGCCGGCGTTTCGGGTCCCTAGCTCGATGCAATTTGTTGGTCCAAATGGTAAGTGTTTTCCACTGCCCCGGCGATAATGTATTTTCAATTACCCAACTTTGTTTCGGCTGAGATTGTTTCGATCTTTTTCATTATTTTTCTTCGTTTGAGTTCGTTTTTCGTTTTCGGTGCGATAGACTGACGATTTAGGGTGAAATATTTTGCTAACATCATATTCAAGATGTTCAACAACGGCACACATGCGGCAAATATCATTGGTCCACTATTCGGCGTTTTAATTCGATTAACAGCAACACACCTAATCCAAACCTAGAACACGGAAATAAGAGGAATATTATTGAAGCACCCTCACAATAAAAACTCGATCCTTTCGACGCTAATTAAATAAACGGGGGAAAGCGAAAAGTAAATTACATGAATACGATACGTCCCAAAACAGCAAACACAGTGCCAATAGGAATGTGCCAGTTGGTGGTTGATATGTCGGTGCCTTGTCGTAGTGTAAAAGATTCAACTGTCAGCCAGCCAGCATAGCGAGGTTTCATCGATGGAAAGTCTGATGTGGGCACTGTGGAACAAAAATAACGGGAAATAGTTTTCTCTGAATAACGTGGTGTGGTGCATTGCCGGTGCCGGTACTGATCGATATCTCGTAAAGTATCGAGCAAGCAATTTCAAGTTTACCAAGAATCCAGCAAAAAAATATTCGGAACCTTTTTTTTCACTTTCATAAAGGTGAAAATGCAAGTCAGAGAGCTTGTACTGTGTGGGATTTGGTGGAACTCGAAAGGATTCATTTATTATGAGTTGCCTCTGTTGAATAAATACTAAATTATCTATTGCCCATAACTGGACCGTTCGGAGCTAGCGACTAACCAGAAACGGCGCGATTTGGCCTACAGATGGGGTGTTGTGTTCCTCCAAGACAACGCAAGGACACTCGTGGCCGTAGTGACTCGCCTGAAACTCCTGGAGTTTTAATGCATCCACCATATAGTCGGGACCTGGCCCCAGGCGATTACCATATTTCGTGCATTGCAAAACATCCTGATTGGGATCAAGAGAAGATTGTGGAAATCGATTAGTAGAGTTTTTCGCCAACAAGAACCAACATTTCTACGAGAGAGGCATGGTTAAGCCTTTAAAATGGCAACAAATTATACTACAAAATGGTGCATATCCCAAATCGGACCATCGGAAACATCTCAAATAAAGTTTTGAATTTCACGCAAAAATGATGGATTTCTTTTTCCCTTACACTCAAGCATATTTTGGCACAAGGAAAAAAGTATTTCTCCCGGGGGATGCTATGAATTGAATAGAATTGACATACATTTTATTTATAATAAAAATTTCCACTAGTTTTTACTCACAGTAGTACCCGATCAGACCATATCACCATATCAAAATTACAGCGGTATGTAGTTAATCCATTCGCTCATCCATCATTAACAGACACTTCAGGGGAAAAAGAAAAAAAAACCGTACAAAGGTCAGCTGGCCGGGTTTAAACGCAAAACGGTTCGAATGTCAACTCGGTGTAAAATTGCCATTTACCACCACTGTCCACTGTCTGCCATTCCACTCTGTGCAGTGGCGAGTGTCCTTGCTTACGGAGTCCGATGGCAGTGCCCCAGTTAGGCAACCTGCTGGTTCCCCGTTGTGGCCATTCGTCATTTCTGGTTGGCCTCGCAGGCTTAGCTGATGCGTATGCCTAGGGCTGCTCGATAAAACATGGGGAGAACCTCTAGCATATCATATTTCCATGCCCCGCACTTTCGGCTTCATGAGTCATTAAGCCAGTCTGACTCGTTTTTAACCCTTTTTATCTCTTGCCAATTGCGTCACCAATAAGCCGTATCCCATTTCTTCGTCCTACAGCAACAAAATCGAATTAATTATCGATAATTGAATAATTTAGAGAAAGATGTACAGGAGAAATATCAAATGTTCCCTACAATCTAGTTATGGTTCGCAGTTTGTGACGAATTTTATTTTGAATTAAAAATATATAATTACATCGTTGGCTGTTGAGATGTAAAAAAGTTACACTTTCATCATCGTCAAGTTTTTTTCAATAGCCGTCAATCAAATCAGTTCACGGTTTGTCAATCCACCGCCGGAAGGAGCTTCCGGAATGGAACCGGATGGCGAACAAGCCGATCCATAGACGGGCCGGTTCCGCTCCGTACTGCCAAAAGTGTAGCAGCAAATCCCACAACCATGGGGCAAGTGGTTTTGGGCGATGGGCAGACAACACAAATGCAAGACAGGAACTTCCTGCTCAACGTTTCCTGCGCCACACTTCACACCGGAGGGCGGAATTGGGCGAACACGGCACACGAAACGAAAAGAAGTCACAGCAGAACAGCAGGGTACTCTCGAATGGTTCACCAAACATCAATCAATTCGCTGGGAGAAAACAGTAATTTAAATCACAACATGGGTGCGCAAAGTCAGGCACGAATCACGGCTCAATCACGAAGGCCGCAGCCGAAGCGAGGAACAACCTGTGTCCCGCGCGCTTGTGGTTCAGCAAATTTATGTCCATCCTTCCACCAGCACGCAAAGGTCGCCGAGCGTACGGAAAGTGTGTCTGTCTACTTATGCTGGAAGCTGCCTATTGTTTCCCCAGTCTCAGCCTCCAGCACGTGAAATGTCACGTTTTGGCCGGTACTATGTATGTGTGCAGTTTGTTGTTGAGTATTTGCTGTTCCGGTTTGGTTCCAGCCCGGACGGCTCGAGGAGTGCGTAGTCACGCACGGCCGGTGACAAGATGAATAAATGAGAAGACAAAAATAAACGAGAGCCCGAAACGAGTCCTTTTTCTCGCGATAGGATGCCTGCCGCTTTCACGATACACTCCAAACTCCTTTTGCTATCGATTGAGAATATATATATTGGCAGAATCGTAGTACAGGTAGTCTCACAATAACGGGAATAACGGGCATCAACCTTGAACCACATTCCATAATTCGTACTTTTGTTTCAAATTTAAAATGCGTTTCAAATTTAAAAAATGTTAAGTGCGTCTCAAATACTATCAACGGAACTAAGGAAAAACCTTAGAATGTCGATCCTGACTCGGTTCTGACACGCCGGACCATTTTCCTATCATGCACTGTAAACCATTCCGCCATTCAGGGCCGGCCCGGGAAGGCGCCGCAGAAAAGTGCGTACTTGAAACGTGTCTTTCATTGCGTCCCCAGCACGCCCGTACCGCAAGTGTCCGCCATGTTGCCGAGGTTTCCGGTTGACCATAAAATTTGGCATCCGCCGGAAACCGAAGAATGTCGTGAAGGAAAAGGACGGCTTCCGGCGAAGTGCCTCTCGAAAGCGAATTCCACGAAGTGCCTGAAAGGAAGCCAAGTTGTGGACTAGATTTTTATGTGCCCACCCCGCCTCGGCCCCGCTTCGGCGGCTGCCAGCGTGATGCATTGCCTCTCTCTCTCTCCGAAGCCCCGTGACTAAATCACAGTCATCCATCGTGGTGGCGCACGAAATGTTCCATCTCCAATAAACCAAAAAAAGGGATTGGGCAGCCCGAAGTAAGGACGACACAGAGCAGAGTGTTGGGCTATTTCCGTCACTCCGGTGGCCATGCGTTATGGGCCGAAGATGCCGGGCATCCCCCGCTGCGCCATCCAGTAACGATACATTAATGGATTAGACTGTCGATAAGACGCTCTCACCGTTGGCATAAGATAGCGAGATGATGGCGGGACCAGATCGACCGTTGCACTAATTAGAAACGGCAAACACCACGTGCTTCCTGCTGCCTATATAGGATTTTATCTCGCGAGGTGCTCGTTCTGTTCTCGTTGCTCCTTAGTGTCATGTAAATATACTCGAAAATATTAAAACGCTCCATGGTATCGTTTTCTACATATTTCTATACTTCTGTAGAAACACACGATTCGTGCACATTTGCTGGTCACAGTGATAACTTATCTTTTTCATAGCCCTTCGTTTGCTTCCTGGCCTTTTTTAGAACTTTTGGTGCGTTCGGTGAGTCTGGCAGAGGCGGCGGTGGACTGTGCAGCATCATGTTGTTGGCCATGTCAGCCACACTGGCAGTTTGTGGACAGGATTTGCCAAGAGCTTTCAGTTCTTGGGCGCAACGATGCACGTGTGCTTTGTCGGGTTTCTACGGCCCAAAAAAGGGGGTACACTGTAATTTCTTTACCCAAGGAGGGCGTTGCCCCATACCTACCTCGTTCGTGCGGCAAAGATCCAACGATAACTGAAAATTGGTCAGGGGCACCAAGCACCGCAGCGTCCAGTCACGGCTGCGTGTGTCACACTCGTACACCGGAAACTGTAAGAAAAACGTGCGTAAGCACCCGAACGCAAACTTGTATGTCCCGTTACCTACCAGATCCTCGTCTGCGGCAGTCTTCTGTTTGATCGGAGATTTCATACTCCAAATCCCTGACACAAAACAGGCCCAGATCAATATCGAAAGCTGAAGTGCTTTAATCATTCTTGGTGGTTGCTAGCTGAATGATATTCAGCGTTCTAATGCTCGTAACTGCCCAGTGGGGGCACCGACGCAGAAAACGTAGCGGATCATGTTTGATGTTTGCACAGGTGGTTGCCAATCGTCGTGCGGTTTTGCTTCTCTCAGTAAACTGGACACTACCTTGGCTTTACAAATAGACGTTATAAAATCCAACTCATCCAGGCACTGGGAAGTTACCAGCTCAATCCAATAACTTGCTGCAACTTTTTAACGTAACGTCTGCATACCAATTAGCGCCCACCTTGTCAGTGAGGCAGAAACTGTATATTCTGTAATCATGTTGTCGAACAGCTTATATGACGAAAGATAGCCGTTACATAGAAGAACCGAACTGCTAACTAAACCCTAAAGATCGTTAAATGTAATTTTGTACCAGTAATAGTCTCATTAAAACAGGCGAACCGGAAATTGCTGCATATTAAACTTCCAACCGGTAATGTAACGTCTTCACTGAAAAAAGCCCACGTTAGCGGTGTTCATTACTAACCGGTAGAAAAGCTCAAACGGTGTGCACAAAAGCTCGGTGCGAGCTTTGAAGAAAACTTCCCAAGGAGCTAAACTTGGCTAAACGCGGACTGTTCGAAATGATCAGTTTTAATGAACAACAATTTAAATAATAAAACCTTGCTTAAAATAGTAATGGTTCAATAACAGAAGTTCTAATGCGTAGAAGTAAAAGAATATCGTAAAGTTGCCATAGTTTATAGTAGAAATTGGGTTCGATTCGTCCATATGATTAATTTCGTCCCTTTGCCAACTTTTGATTTATGAGGTGCACGCATAAAATTTAAGGCCGTTTGAGGCTATAAGAGTATTTGTATTGGTTCCTAATTGTAATTGTATTGGTTCCTAATAACTTATTACAGTGTCAAAGATCAAACTATTAACTTCTACATTGGAACCGTTTGGTCTAATGAACTGTTCAGCTACGGATCCCAGTCAACAATAGAAACAATCAATAACCCATCGTGTCAAGATTACAAGATGACGGCAAAAGAAACGACGGATGAGTGGGATTGTTAGGTTTCTAGCAAATTGTTTAAAACATGCCGTCTCATGCGTAAGGCAATCGTGAGATTGTGCGGCTATCTGATAAAGCAGTATTGCTTGAAGTGTCCACGATTAACCGGATTACCGAGTGGATCAGATATTGCGAGACTGCTGTCGGAGAAACATACAAGTCGACTTCTTTCGACTCAAAATGTTTCCACTAGTTGGCGTACTCCTGTTGGTTTTCGCGCTAGTAGAAGGTGTGTTTTGTGAGAAGTTAAATTCGTGTTCTAAATATATCAGTTCTTTCATTTTGTACCCACTGGTACACTACTTCCAGCCAGCCCAATCGACAATAGGAAAATAGTGAATGGCACAGATGCGTCGATCGAAGACTATCCCTTCGTGGTGTCAATCCGCGGTGCCAGCGGGGGACACTCTTGCGGAGGAAGTATATTGAACGATCGATGGATCCTCACGGCGGCCCACTGCGTCGATTGGACCACTCCCTTGCAGCAGACGGTGCAGGTTGGACGCACCACCATTTCGTCAGCAGTGGACGACTCCGTCTATGCCATCGAGGACGTTGTGATCCATCCGGGTTACAACCCGAGCGACAGTTATGTCGACGATATCGCCTTGGTTAAGTTGCGCAAACCGTTGGAGTTTAGTGAGCGAGTCCAGCCGGTCCGAGTGCCGGGGAATCGCTTTTATGAGGTGGACCCCCTCGAGACAAACCCCGTAACACTGATCGGTTGGGGTCGGAATGCTTCCGATGGACCAGTTCAAACAACTCTGCAGCAAGTGGACTATTTCGTCGTGCCCAACGACCAGTGTAACGTAATTCACAGTGATCACATTTATCCCACGCAGATCTGTGCCGCGGAACCGGGTGGAGGAAAAGGACAGTGCAGTGTAAGTAGAGGAGGTACGAACGGTGGCGAGATTTCAATTTGATTAACGGCCTTGAATTCGACATTCCCAGGGTGATTCTGGTGGGCCACTGTTGTGGAGCGGCATGCAGGTTGGCATCGTGTCTTGGAGCATCAAACCGTGCACCATTGCACCATATCCTGGCGTACTGACGAAGGTTTCCTACTATTTGGATTTCATAAATCAAAACACTGGAAAGTACAACACCGCGTAACGTGGGAGACGTATCGACGCAACCAACGCATCGGTTGAGCACAATCCAATGACCCATAATAAAGCTACATAAATCTGAAATGACGTGCTCCTATTCGCTTATCTTCAGACTAACAAATGATCACGTGTTTACATAAGATAAAAGTATTGGCGAAACGTGACGTGACTCTGAGACGAACGACAGCATGTCGGGTTTTCCCCGGCAATTTACTTCTTACGTCGAATCCGAGCGTATTTCGAACAGCGTTTATTTTATTTTAAAAGTTACTTTTGACATAATCTATTTCAAACAACGCGCCATCTGTTGGCCATCGTATAGCTTTTGCAGTCAGCATTCAACGGTGGCTCACTCGCAATCTGGACAGTGAAAGCTTTTGCGCCTGCAAAAATATTCTGCTTTAATTTCGCGAGATTATCCCTTCTTTAAAATACTACAACGTGATCAAAGATCTAAAAAAAATCGTTTTAATCCAAGAGAGGGAGTAGATCAAAACAAATGCATCAACAATTGCAAAAACATTGCCTAATTGAAACCCAAAGAATCGGTTGTGTTCATGATGGTATGTGTTGTTTAGTATGTTCCCAAATTATCCTTGTGCATAAACAGAAAGAAACACGAAATGATTGCTGCAATTTGTCTGCAATCTATTAACTCCGCATGATAAAAAGAAGCAATTGTTGACCAGCACCTAATTGTAACTAACATTTAACTAGCATGTACCATTTGCTTACGGCAGCCAGTATGCGGCTCCATCGGGGACGGATAAACTAAATAACCGTCGGAACGAATGAATCGTTGGTAGTTACATAGTCGTTGAAGTTGACTACCGTTGTTTGCTCAGTATGAAATATTCATTGACTTTCCGATATGTACCAAAAAAATATTGCTGGCGTGCGAGAGTCACCGGAAGCAATTTAGCTATCGCTTGCAATACACTGCCAACCATGGGCACGATACCGGTGCAGTGCCAGGAAAAGCGTGCAATGATTTTAGGGAGTATAAATAAGTGCACAAAGTAAGCAAGCACGCTACCAACTCCTGGATCCTTTCGATCGATATCCGTTGCGATAAGCAAACTCAAGCGTTAATAACGGACTACGGACCGCGCTACGATTAATTCAAGCGATCCAACATCGATACCACTTTTGTAGGCACAATTTCGTCCGGAGCTACCACAATCAGCCTAAACATATAACATTGACAAGTCACACATATACTGGAAGGGCACGTTCGAGCGTTCGAGGAATGCTGCTGCAAAACGGAGAGCGTGTTGTCGTTGGCCCCAGATGCTGAACGTCACACAACCTAGCGGTCTACTGAGGGATATCAAAAACTGGCGACTACCTCAAGGGAGCGACTGGAAGACGTTTTGCTTTCCAGTCAACGGGCTCGAGCCCGGATTGAGCTCCGACACGAAGATATAACTGTTGAATGTCCTGCGAGTTCCATATTCCCCTCCTTCGGAAGATGAACCACTTCGTTCGGTCTGCGGTGGGGAAATGATCGGATTTCGGCTTGTTCCGAGTCAAGCAGCAAAACAAAACATATCGTTTATTTCGGTTCTTGAACCAGAAGAGAGTGTTGACGCTTTTTATATCGGCGAAAATTGCTTCAAATAGCATTCAGATGCGCAATAATTTGGGAAACTATACCTTCCGCTTTGATTTTAAAACTTAATACATTTGAACCGCAAATTTTTAGTAGTTCTACATAAAAGTTAATAAACACATTTATGTACGCGTCAAGTAGAAATAATATTGAAAATAATTTAAAAAATAAAACTTTACTGGTGAAAGAGGAAAACAATTATTGCAAACTCAATCATGCTCAAGAGAGCATGATTTATCAATAGAACTGTTTCGATAATTGGATATCTACAAATTATCAATGTCTACACCAATCAATAAGTATGACTGGTAGACACTGGAATGCGCAAATAGCGTCAGTACAATACTTTGCTCTGGTACGCTACAGCGCAGTGATAGTTGAAACTTTAGATTTGCCAAAAACAATAAACAATCTGCGACGGAAACACAGTCGTCTTCAATTAACGGGATTAAGTGTTGGTACGATAGACGACCTTTGAAATCCGGTCGTGTCCTTTCTGCTGATTGCACAGAACGAAATCGTTGGAGCAGAAAGAACCAAGTCCGTCAGCAGGGTATGTGTGTTTGAATGCAGAAGTTCGCATTTTTGCCTGACACGCTTGCCATTACTCGTTTTATAATTGTTCATTTTTTCCCGTTATTTTTGTGTCCTCCCGCAGCCCAGAGGACTCATCTTCAGCTGCGACAAGTGCCATCAGCGTGGGATTGTTGATATTCATAGAACGAGCGGCAGCAGCAGCGACAGTGGCTCAGTGCGGAATATTGTTGATGAATATTTAATTAGCCCTCTTTTCATGCGCTGCAACTGTCCCAGACTAACTTTGCAGCTCGGCTGATATCCGTCTCTTAGTACCGAACGGACAGACAAGACACCCTGCTTTGTGTGGGACCGGTGGACCTTATGTTTGTATCGCCGCTTCACCAAGCTTCGTCCCTAATGAACCATACGATGTTTCGTCCCAGAGTGCCGGACTTCTGGTAGCTTCACAGCAAATATGGTAATTCATCGTTGCCTTGGCAAATGGTAAGTCAACAAATCCATTAGATGACGCACTGTAGAACACATAAATCTAGGGTCTTCTCTCAAATGTGTATGTGCCTAATGGCATATGGCCCGGCAAAATACCACAATGCAGAGGTACACCCCGCAATGGTCAAATAGTGGAATTATTCAATCAATTAAACTCTTTAATTACAGAACCCTTTTTGGCAAAGATTTTAACTTTTATAAGAACTCAAATAGTATAAACGAAACGATTATAACTCTCATTATAATGGTATTTGCGAAAACTATATTATTCTTATCTAAGTTATGGGTTAAGGAATGTCTCTAAATGACTTTTCAGTGAATGTAAACACTGAAAGCATTACTTGTAACAGCAGCCGGCAGGATCTGTTCAAACTTAAGACCGATTTCTGAAACGCTTGGTTAAAATGAGTGTTAATAACGAACGATGCCAATTATTACCTTTGCACGAAAATGTTTGATGCATACTCCAATGTCATCACAGAACCTTCCTTCAACGGTATCGATTACGCCGCTACCGTTGCTATAAACCCACGCTATCGTATGACCTCAGGTTTCGGTGCAGAGTCCTGTTCCTGACGATGTTTTATCTTCCATTTCCGAAACAATATGACTTACCAATGAATACAAAATCACACCGCAACTTGGGAGTAGAGCGTAACAGGCTATCTCCTAGAATGACTGAGTTTCGGTTTTACGGTTCGGTCTTGTTAAAAAGTCAACATGATCATAAGCCGGGGGTATATAGGCACCCTAGGCCTCGATGGACGATAAGATTATCTGGAACGAACATTAAACATGCCACTGTCCGTGTTTACATTCACTCTGGTGGAACCATTTTATCCGCTCCGCTGCTAGATGGTGGTTTATTGGTGTCAAAAACCATGCTAACCAACACCTCAAAACCAGACCGACTGTGACTCACGATGAGCAAAACCACAAACCCCAAAACCATCGGCGATCACAACTCTCCGAAACAAGGACCCAGCTGGTTCGGAAACACACATCAAGCTACACAATGCAGGATGAAACGAGAATTTTGCCTTTCTTAGGCACCGACCACAAACAATATTTCTGCGCCACCCGTAAATGTTTGCAGCACAGAAAAACTTGCCAACCCTAGTACTTAGCAATTAGGGACAGTAAATGTTGCCTACGACATGGGTCCGGATAAGGCAGTAAGGCTTACGGCATGAAAATCCAAAACAAATTATCGCTAGCGGAGTTATAATTCATGCTTTGTAATATTCTGTTGATGATATGAGCTAATCTAGGGGTTACATACCATACACTATCGGTAAAGCTGCCGTGAGAAAAAGGATGTTTGTTTATAATCCAGTAAAGAATATTTTGTTTCATTATAATTTAGCCCAACAACATAGAAACATAAGAAATCTATGAAAAGACGTTACTCATATCTTCGAGCATTTTCTTTAGTCAAACGCATTTGTTTTTTCTATAAAGAAAGTATTTTTTAAGCACATGAATATTTTAGACTCGCTATGTATAGCGTTTCAAAGCGTCTTTTTCGCTTTGATTGATGTTACTGCGTGTAATAGCGGCCCGAGGCGATAATGTATCACTACCATCACACGTTCTACAGTAAAACAATCACCCAAAGGGCTTCGTTTGCCCCTGGTGCTTTTTTTTGGTTGATTTGACAAACGCAAACGGAGCACAGAGTTTCAAGAAAATTAATAAATCTGTCCCGGATTAATTATGCAAATGCCTGCGCAGAATTCCGGTGCCGACATCTACGGTGCATTATTGAAAGTGTGTGCCGTCAGCAGCCACCGACGGTAAGCAGAATGTCACACGAACGTGAGCCTGTCAGGGTAAATAATGACATGCTTTGGGACTGCAGAGTTACAGTGATTAATTTCAACTTTCATTCAAAACTTTTACGTTACACAAAGTGCCCCGGTGTGCTCGGGTTGGTTCGCATGTTAGCACGTTCACCAGAAAACATCCATTCCACAAAAATGACTCCCGAATCAATTACTGCTTATTTGGTGAATAACTGACGCAGGTATAAAATTTATACTTTTAAACGCAATACATAAATAGTAGTTTGCATTATTCAAACGATTGTGTCCTGATAAAGGCACAACATATTCATAATTCAAACCCATCCCATCCCAAACGGGACGCGTACCGCAACAAGGATTTAGCTGGGTAAACGGGGACGTGAGTGTACGATGCGCATCGAACGCACGGCACAGCTGTACGCGAATGTTGGGCAAGGTTCACCCAGTTTCCAGCATTCGCCGCTGCATTGACCCAGTTCCACAAATGGCTTACTCCTAGCGGTCGGGGCCACTGGCTGCTTCTGACCTTCTGTTCCCCGGGACCAATCACCCAGCTGTCCGGCCAGTCCGTCCTCACTCACGCATTCGTTAAGACCCGTTGTGTTGTTGGGGCATTATGGATGGAAAGTTTTGCTTATTTTCTCGAGTTACTGGAGTTAAAAATGCAAACCGTCAAGAATATATCCATCACCAGAGGAAGGCAAATAGATTTGTTGGAACTTCCCGGAAGCACAACAACGAAGACACTGCGAAGGCCCGAGGAGAGGTTATGTTTTGATTAACAGGTAGTCGGTGGTCGAATGAACACACTGAACATTAACCGGACATGCGCACCCAGAAAAGGACGAAGGACGAGCATTACTCTCGATGGCGCGCACGAAGTTGTCGTGCAATGGGCAACATGGCGAGCGATGGTACTCATTTTTTGCCATCCGTTTTGCAAAAACACAAGCCCAGCGTGCTCCGCGAGTTTCCAGCCAATTTGCCGGGTTGGGAAACTGTTGCGCGAATGAACTCGTCTCGGTCCTTCGGCTAGAGGCCCTCTCGGGAGCGGCGGGGAAATGCGTTCGGCCAACTAGGGGACATCAGCGCCCGGACATAGCGCGTCCTGACCAGCGATCGTCCTGGTTGGCTTGGTTCAGTTTTGATGAAGACATCGAACCGTGCGGTTTAAGCTCGTGCCAGGTGCGTTCTCCGTGTGACTGTGTGTCCAAGGTGGGAGAGCAGCCTGCATCATTCTGCTTCTTCTTTTCTCTGCCACACAACAGGCTTACGTGCTGTGAAGAAAGAGTTGGAAAATATTAGTAAACCGTCGAGAAGTCAGTGCGTGTCTGTGAGAGTGACCTGTGCTCTGCTCCCCTGGGTAAATTCGGCGTGAAGGAAAAATCCGTTGCACTGATCTTGCTCACCTGCCAAAAAGGAATGATGGAATGCCTTTTGTGGCCCATTTTGGGGAGCCTGAATTAAAGTGGTGCGTGCGAAGAAGACGTGCGAAACCCGCGTGGCGAGTGGCAGTGGCAGTGGAGGAGATCAAATTTCCGAGAATGTTACGTTATTGATTTTATCAACACCTAAGAACCGATAGCCTTTGGCCCGTTTTTTAAACTTTTCAAGCCAGCAATGCGTCACCACAACCAAGTGAAATGAGGTTATTTCAGTGAATTTTTAGTCGCAACAGAGCGCAAGAAAAAAAGCGAAATTTGCACCAAATTTCTTCTTCACTTTTTGCGTACTGCAGTGCAGTTGTGTATGTGAAAAATTAGGAATCCTTCTGGTTGTGGAGCTGCCTTCGATTCACTGCGTCGTAATTTGTTTCGTATGACTCCAAGTGCCCGTTTAAACACAATTTGTTCATTGCCTTTCGAATACTTTGCAGCTTGTGGAGCATTCTGCTTGTGGTGTTGCTTGTAATTGTGTGGACAGGGCAAAAGTCAATTAAGTACACGAAGTGAAACGTTCGGTGTGAATTGTAATGCGGCTTAAAGAGCGCCGAATAAGGAATTTAGATTTGCTCACCTACTCTCACCTTCTTGTGCGGGGACATCAAAGCGTTTCATGCAGAGACTCCAGAGATACGGCTCTGCACCAGCCCCAGTAGCTGCCAGCCGAAGCTGAAGCTAACTTGTAGATAATTACTTTTAGCAATTAACGTAAACCGTGCTTTGGTAGTGATGTGGCTGTGAAACGGACATTTGGAAGGTAATTAATCGATATGCAAAAAACTTTCACGCGTATGGTTTACAACATTCTAGTAAAGATTCGCTAGACTTCCCTGCTAGTAAAGATTCGCTAGACTTAACTAACTAAAATAAGCACAGTTCAAACAAGCGCATATTTAATTTATCACAGAAAAGAGCCTTAGCTTTCGACGAACAATCTCACTCGAATCCGATGTTCTAACGATCATCAACATAAAGCACCAATGAAAAAGGGCAACCACAAGAATGTAGTTATTTTTTGGCTTCGCCTCGATTCGATGCTGTAGCGCTACAAACTACCGTCACGGCTACCATGGGTACGGCACGTCCTAACCCAAACTGATGAACCGCCAACCACACAGCTCATTGTCTGTCGGCTTGGGAAGAATTATGAAATTTTAATTACATTTTAATGAAACAACCCAAACCTACCTGTCACAGTCACCTTCCTCGACGAATTGGCAGCGAACTGAGTGTTGCGTGTGGTTCGCGGTTCGCTACGCCACTAGGTCTGATGGGTAGGTTCTAAACTCCATTCACCAGGGATGACTGCGGTCCACCTCAAACCAGGCTTCAGGTTTGCACAACTCTTGCCGTGGTCAGTAAGAAGATTACTTCTGCTTGAAACGCGCGAGGCCCGGGTCCGCTGACTTTTTATGTCAAGTCGGGAGCCAAGTAGTCGCTAAAGTTTGTGACCCGTGCAGCGTCATGGACGCAGAACAACTGAACTCAGCTACCGCTAACAGTTTACTTGGATGCTACCCGTTGTAAGGTATTTAAAAATTTGGGCTCTTCCAAGGCTTTTACATTTATTTGTTTGCTGATTGGGTGAATAAAAATTCAGACACGCTTTATGCATTAGCTCAAACCGCCGTAATGATTTAAAAAAGCTTTCATTAAAACTGCAATTTACCATTCCATTCGTTGCTGGCTTTATTATGTCTATTTCACAACAAAAGCCGGAAGATGTTATAGTTGCTAAACCGATTACAGCACTGAAAATAGTATGCCATGTTTCGGTAACTTCTACGAAGACGCCGATGAAGAAGTTCAATGGAAGAGCTCTCCTCCCACATTGGCGCTGGTTTAAAATTAGCATCATATGATTGACCTTCCCACCTGGCCGTATCCGAACTGTAACGGAAGCCAGCTCCCGGAAATAAACATAAGCCCAACTAAAACGAAATCATTTTCTGCGTCGTTGCTCAGTCGCGCTGTTGTCGGCTCCTGTCACATTCGACACAGGCACAGGCTCCTCCGATGTGCGAGGGCCGACCTACACCGCTGCTGCCGTCTATTTCTGTCGAGGTTTACAGTAAATTGGTCCAGTAAGCCCCCACTAACGCCATCAGTGCGCCATCCGCTTGAATCCCTTAAGCTTCCTTAACTCGGTCTGGCACTAGGAGGAAACGCGCGTTTGCCGTTTCTCGCACATGTCGACAACCAGATACGCTAAAAATCCCCCAATTTGATTAGTGATAGGGGAACCGTCCGCTAGCGTACGCCTCACCTTATCGCGAAAATTCTGCTTCTGTCTCTTAGCGTACGCTTCCGGTCCGAGAGGAGTTTTTACAATCTCGCCCATCGTTTCTTCCGAGAAAAGACACGCGGAAGATGCGGCCAGTACCATGGAGACTAAGAGAAGTCGCGGACACGGTGCCTAAGACGGAAAGACGAAACAGCTCACTGCTTCACGCGATTCGAGATGAAATTGTATTCTCCGGCTGCGGTTTGGACGTGGCAACGAGTGTTCTAAGCCATCGTTCAAGCGCTTCCGAGATTGGCAAAAGTAAACAGAAGAAGTCGGATGCAGGGATCCATAAAAATAGGATCAAGATGAGCAATCGAACGGTCTTCCGAACAAGAGAAGTCCCTCAGGTCCTTCATCCCTCAATCTTCCGAAGGGCCCGAGTCAAACTCCGCTTGATTCTTCGAAGTCATGGAAAGCAACGACATTCAACAGGCAGACAGATAACGACATTAGCTTGAGCTGCAATATACCTCAATAGTCGAAATAATAGTAAATCAGTTCATTAGCGCTGGCTGCGAAGCATTACAAAGCGGACTGAAATATGTGAAATGATTGCGAGATTCAAAATGTTGAAAATGCTACGGGCTTCGATGGTTAATCAGCAGATATTTAAAATGTTATTGATCCTTTTTGGGTATTTGGGAAACATAGAATGCAATAAATTAATTATAAGAAGCATTCTTATTCTTTCGACGGATCGACCGCACTGGATGCCAGCAATGCCTGGATTTCCATTGTCGAAGAATGCAATTAATGAAATGGGCTACAATGCGTACTGAAATTTCGAAAGTGGAAATTTCGTGCATCCTGTTGTTTTCAATTTTGTCTAGATGCTTAACGTGATGCCTTTCGTGTATTCCACTAACAATTATTATCGCTTCAATACGATAGATTGTGATTGATTTCTCAGATAATGCTGGATGTTGAAATATTTTGGAGGGTTCACTAATAAATATTTCCCATGGACGATTAATATCGTTTGCTGTAATAACTTAAAGAGCCAACCGTCTTCAAAATCACAGCCCATATGACTCATAAACGATTGCCTGTTCGCAAAGATGTTCTGACTATACTCGTAATCCACCCAGTCCAACTGGCGAACCAGTTATATTAATTGACAGCAACAAACATTATGTCCAACACAACAACCGGGGGGGCAACGCCTCCACGAAGCTTCCCGGAAATGAACTCCCGGGAACGAAAAAAACTTTATGAATGAATAAATATGTGGCGCTGACAAAACCGTGCAACACCTTTTAACGGATGATCGTATCGCCACCCTCGTTCAAATGGCCAAAGGACGACATCATGCTCGCTAACGCTAACTACCACGCTTCTGCTAAATTCGGCTGTGGTATGTTGGACCAACACCACTGCGGCCAGCAGTGCTCCACGCAACAAGACAATCAAGCCCCCTAACAGTCACAATAAACGGGAATATAATCACGTTTGCTTTACTTTACGACAAGGGTATCCGAGAGGCCTGTGCGCTGCGCTGGCTATGGTGACGACCTTTTTCGGGACCAGTCCGAACGTTGGCTCTGTCTTAGCGGAGGAACAACATCATCCCGTCCGGTGGCGATGATGTTAAAAGGACCACCACCGCTACGCGTCATCGGGCTACACAAAACCAACCATCGGTCAAGCAAATAAAACCGAACTCAATTAAGTGAACATTAAGGCCGGGGCGCTATGTGGCTGATTTTCGAGGGAAAACATAATATGCACGGGTTTTCGGATCAGAGTTCCGTTCGTTGAACGGCGATAAAACCGGATCTACCGGACTGCGCTTGTGGCAGTCGTCTATACTAAGATGGTTTGGCGTTTGGTAGCAGCAGCAACAGCCTTTGATGTGCATACTGTAATACGAATTCGCGCGAAATGGAACATTAAAAGCAGAGGAATTAATTCAACGCAATACTAAGAAGGTTCATGCATCGACCCATTCCGCTTTCGCCAAACAATGGAATGTGATTCCAATGATGGAATGGCCAATAGTGGGAATCGTATGAATATATTGTGCTTCAGTACAACGTTAAAGAGTTGGCCGCAGCTACACGTCAGGACTTACGCTAATCGCGGAAGCATAATGAAACCTGTCCGCATAACTGGCATACCCCGGTCGGTTCAAGTTGGTCTAAGGTCTTGCCCTTTCAAAGTGGCGAAACCCCAATATAGAGAAACTTTAAGCCCATGCTGGCTAGTTTTGGCCACAGTCTGTGGATCGGTGCGAATTCCGTTGGCTTGCACTAGCCATGAGCGAAACCGATGCTAACCACCAACGTTGGTTTGGGCCCTATGTTCTTGCTCCTCCACTACTATGCTCCCAAGTAGTAGGAAACTCAACATAGGCTGATGGTCTATGTCATACACAGTTGGCTAACGGTTTAGACTATCCCATCATTCACCCATCATGTCTGCCAGAAACCAACCAACTGTGGTCGTTTCACAGTTGCTCCTAAACCAAGAAGGGCACGTGAACCAACCTTGGGCAACAGATGGTGGAAAGCGTCGCGAAATTCGCATAATTTATTCAAACCCCAATCTCTTAGTTTGGGCAGATGGAAAGGCGATATTAGAATGCATGAAAGATCTGCTTTGCTTTTAAAACGCCAAATACTTCGGAAGCAATGTTTTTTTTGTGTCATTTGTTTTTTTGGCACACCAAATGTTCGGAAAATAGGTTTCCTATATTGGAGAATAAGAAAATCTTTTTAAAAAAACATAGTCTTAAAACTAGGCGGTGCACATGTCAAAAAGCGACAAAGAGCAGAGTTCTTGAAAGCGAGCCAAACGTAACCAAATAAAGCAATCTAAAAGGAGAAAAAGTACAGAACCTTTTTCCTCTGTTATATCGTTCGTAAAAGCTATCGTGAAAGATAATGCTATTTGATTCGACAATTCGATAGTAAAATGTTCCATTTCTTCCCTGTATGATCTGTATTTGTGTGCTAATGGACCCCACGGATTTCTTTCAGAGTTGATGATTCAATTTGAAATGCAATACTAGAACTCCTTTTCAAATGTGGTCCCCTTTCAGTTTCATTGGAAATTGTTCTTGCGAAGACGTTTAAATTCAGTGTAGTTTACTGCTGTGTTAGTTGATTTGCAGCTGTCTGGTATCGTTCCTTTTCAGTATCTTTCTTATAAGATTGTAATAAGAAAAAGGAACAGAAATCATTTTTTTAGTAAGATTAGTATGTTATATTTCATCACCAGCCAAATCGATTTCGAAAATTCTATCACAAGTCTCTCTCGCTAATTACAACTAGCGATAAAACCAGCGACATGATATCTAATTGCTGTTTGATGCAGGGAAACCGTTACTCGAAACTGTGATGGGTGGCACTACCAGGTCGATAGTTCATGCGATGTATTGTTCTTCCGATCACAGCCAATCCCTATTCAATATGCCTAATTTTCAATAAGCGGTCTATTTCTATGGATTCCCATTATTAACATTTAATTGCGACCTGTTGCTAGTTTACGGTAGTGCTCCAACTGATGTTATGGAGATGGCGTGGAACGCGTTGTGATCTGATGATTGTACTATTATACTGTGGTTTGTAGTATAAAAGTGCGGTTGCAATGATTTTTGATCAATATACGCGTAATTTTATCATATTGAGGTAAATCACTTTCTTGTTCAACGATCAGAATCAAAGCAAGAGAAGCCAAGCCCGTTCAATCTTCCTATCAATTTTGGATGGTTCGATGGGCTTTCAATTTGATGGCGTCTCATTCATAAACTAATATCCTAGCTAGAAAATCCCTCGGGAACCTTTTCTTGGAATTACTTGTTTCCTTTTTTATCAATGACAACACGGTGGACTTAATTCGCTGAAAGCAAAATTAGATCCGCACAGACAGACTTGTCTTTTAATGTTATTTCTTGTCCGTTACTGAAAGTGATTATAAATTTACAAAGATGCAGAACAAAATATTGCAATCACAATTTATAACAACGCAAGTCCTCTCTGGACATCTTGTCACATTACGATAAATTGTAGGTTATTATAAAAGTATTCAGTCCCAAATTTTGTTTGAATTTGAACATGTTTTCAAAGTTTACTTTCAAAAAATCGCGAAATCACTTTTTTATCGACTTATTCAGCCATCTTTGGTCTGTCTTTAAAAAGTTTCTGTTATTTGCAAACGAGGCGAAATGGCTAACACGGATGTGGCGCCTCAGGAATGAAATCAGTGGAATGTGGATATTATAAAATGTTAATAATGGTCCGCAATGTTTTGTTTGTGATCAGCGTCACGAAATGCAGCGCAATGCTGAGAGCTTTTCCTGTTGTTGCGAAGCAACCCATCCGAGTGGGTTGCTTCTGAACAATTCTCCTGCTTCTGAAGCAATTCCAGAGCAACAGTTCTCTGGAGTTCGCTTGTTTGCGAAGAAATCAATTTTCCCTCGATTGTGCCGAAAGGAAAAAGGGGAAAACATTGACGATAAAAATAACCATCGTTAAGCGTCGTTGGTTTACTAAAGCTGTGATGAAAATGAATCGTGCGAAAGCAAGGTAGGAAGGATGCCATTTTTCACGATTTTTCCCCCGTTCTGTTTTTACTCCTTTTTCCGTTGTCGCACGCCTGTCCGTTGCGAACGCCAGTCGGCCCTCGGTACGGCAAAACTTGTTGCTTGTTGCCACTTAGCCCACAAGAATTTACGTGCACCGTTCCAGTCTCCTGCCACCAGGACCAAGTCTAGCATCGCGGCGTAGCGTGAGGTGACGCTAATGAAGAAGGATTTGTTTAATCAGTTTATTGATACCGCAGCTAATCCGGGACCCGGCTAATGGCAGGTTGATGCGCATTCCCACCGCAAGAAGGAGCAACCGCCGCTCATGCTGGAGACGTTTAATAAAACACCTAATAATATTGATTAACTCATACGGCCTTTATGGCACGATTAATTTTCTCCGGGTAGTAATTTCTAAATTAATCTCCATAAAGGACATCGTTTAATCTTCGATGAGACTACTTTAAAGACTTTGAATGTCTTGTTTGTCGTTAGTTATCTGTTGGATGAGAAGATGAGTTGGACTCCTTATCTGTCATTTCAAGCAGCATTATTTAAATAGGCGTTTTGGTATGGTAAAACTGCGCCCTTTAACTAGCTCGGATCGATGCTCCTCTGATCTGAATTATACAGGTTGTTGCCATAATTACGTGTTGCGACGACCTACAATGATTGATGGGCATTGCCGTAGATTTTTCGATCCTTTTAACTGTTGTTCTCTATTGTTTGTTTGTTTTTTGCACTGTATACTTATATAGAATATTTACTTAGGCTATCCGAAGTGAAGTGCAGAACTCTGTTCTGGTACACATCTTTCATCAATGATAGAACTATATTGCTAACATCGATTAGGATTGACAGGAATAGTAAAGTTTGTGAAACTGCAAAAAACACCATTGTCAAATCGATTAAAGGTAATAGCTACTAATTTCTCAGCTGATGTCGTGAACTTGTTGAAATGTTTAGGTAGCTTAGGACCAGCTTTTCACACAGCTTCATTCGGGATGCATGCCCCGTGCGGTGTT
Organism: Anopheles bellator; assembly: GCF_943735745.2. Taxonomy (NCBI): domain Eukaryota; kingdom Metazoa; phylum Arthropoda; class Insecta; order Diptera; family Culicidae; genus Anopheles; species Anopheles bellator. The sequence goes on from NC_071285.1 coordinate 30,638,739, forward strand.
TGATCGAATGTAAAACTTAATGGAGCTCACAAATTAAGAAAACAAGCCTCACCGCAGTTGATGAATATGTAAAATCCTTCTCCTCATAGAAAAAAAATCTCTCTTTCATCATTTTATTTTGGGTTCAGTACACGGCTCTCCTTTTTCAACCGTTTTTTTTTTCTCTTATCCGCCTTTTCCACAGGTCCATGAGTGACGCACCTCATCAAAATCAACTTGGGAATACGGCCAACGTTAATGCAATAAGCTCTGGCGCTATCCTGTCACTGTGAAACCGACAAAGATCGGAGATACTTTCTAAAATAAAACGTTCGGTCCATAACACGCCACCTGCGCTATCCCTACGAAGGTTCGGCAGAGCGTGCGATGCGAAGAACCCTTTTCGAGGTTTTATTTTATACCAGCCAACCTCGATAACCCGGGCAGCTTCGGTAGCGGTCCCAACCGCGTAAAGGGATAATGAGCCTTCGGTAGAATCATTCAAAATCGACATTAATCATACCTTAAACCTCGCTGGAGAGCGCGCTTCGGGACTCGCAAACGGCAAAGTCAAACCCGACATCCCATCACACCAGTCTGCATGAGAACCAATCCTAAAAACGAAACCCGTGCTCACCGAAGCTTGTGTCCACCGAACTGGAGGTAGCCAAGGTAAAACGAAAGGCTACCTTTATCTGTCGGTGAAATTAAAGTAAAATAAAGTATCCACATACGACGACCAACATTGAATCGAGTGGTCAACATAAGCGACTTACCGTGCTGCGGGTGAGTAGTTCATCAACTCCGTACGCCGGACGTACCGGAAACTCCTTTGAAGGCTCGAAAAAGCCACCAGACAGACACTCGTGATCGTGTCGCGCGGCGGGAATCTTGTCCGGAGTCAGGGTGGCTCCTCTTATCCGACGTTCGACGGTGGTCTTCAGCACCACCTAGGCAAACAGTCAACATTCCGCTATTCCAATTAAATGTTATGCCGGCCGCGACGATGTTTTCCAAGTTCAAAAGTAGCGCCACCAGTGCACCGCCACAAAACTCCTACGACAACAATCCTATCACGCAGTACTTTGAAATAGGAAAGCAAGTCGCCTGCGCCGGACCGGAGCTGATATGGAAGATCCACGAAGGTTTCCGGAAAACGGATGGAAAGGTAAGCAAAATGGCTTTCAATTAATAACTGCAAGAACCTGTTAACATAGAATTTTGTAATGTATTTTTATCTTGGCATCAATTCCCATTTGTGAAAACACATAGCGAACTTTTTATATGTTTAGTTTATCTATAATGTTCGAGAACAGAAAAATCATTCTAGCGAAATAATTACGATCTTCGTATATTACTTACTTATAAGGCTAAAACCTCTGAGCGGTGTTGGTCTGCATTATAGAATCCTTCCACCGCGTATATTACCTATTCCATTTTTGTAATTTAGAGGAAGGCTAGTAACAGTATCAACGCAATTCCACAAGAGCTTAATGAAGGCATACACTTCAGACAAAACTACGATGACGTTTTTGTTTGAAACTAATTCAATTTGGTGTGTCAAAACAAATTTTCCCAAGCCTACCCACTGACTTTCCGGTCCCTTGCAAAAATAGATACGTTCCCGTTGCACAAACTTCGTGACAGATTTATTACTCACCAGGCACCATCCTAAGTGTCAACCGGGCAAACTCGCCCAGAAGCCGGCCTGCACTCGCACTGGAGACAACTAAACCCGAAGCAACTTTTACTTTGTGTTCCTTTCTCCCGGTGTGTTCCGCCTGCCTGTTTGGGATGTTCGACCAACTTTCGACTGCTCGTGACCAGGCGGTAGTCCTGGAAGAGGCGTTGCGGGAATAAAAACTCAGCTAGCCCACAGCTCGCGAACATTCTTCTGATTGGTGTTCATATGCTCCATTTTGGGGCGAAGTCAGCGAAGCTACGGTTAACCTAATAACAATTGCAGCCAGCAGGAGTTCCGACTTAGTAGCCTGCAACGGTGCCCGGGTGCCTGCCCCAAGAAGGCACACAGCTGGCATTTTCATTCGTCACGAGCTGCCCTGTGGCTAGACGAACAAAAACAATCCAAAACAACTCCATTTTTGTCGGGAACTTCGTTTTAGGTACAACGTCTTGCTTCGTCCCGTACTTCGTCCCGCTTTGAAGCGACGAAGTGTGTTCGCGACCAACAGGTTACAGCACGTCGCCGAGAGCTCACCGAGTCAGTATGTCCGACCAAAACATGCTAACAGCTTTTACTCGCCGACCAGCAGCATGCTCGCTTATGCTGAGGTCTGATTTATGCTTGGCTGTCAAGGAACGAGCGTGGCAAAGCACTGATGGTGGAAAAAGCCAAACGTGGAAGATTAACAATTTACCATTCATCACTTAGCTCCGGTGGATTGTGTTTCTGGTGCGCGTTCGCGCTGCCGGAGGCGAGTGGAAAACAAAATATAAACGGAACAGCCACAATGGATCCCGGTATTGGCGTGGAACTTCATAGCTAAGCGTTTTCCCGACGCCGTGAGCTGCGGTGCGTGCGTGTTAGATAGCATTTGTTTGTAGCTAATTAAATTACCATCTTCAAGAACTAAGCTGTCGATGCCTACACGAGGGCACTCCTCTGGATGCCGACTGGACACAAGGAAGTGTCCGGCTCAAAACGCAGTTTCACAACGCGCAAAGTAATGTCGATGAACCAACCTGTAGAGCCCACAGAGTAGATCAGAGCACCTTTTGAGGGGTGATGCCAATTTGATAAAATCTTGGCCATTCACGAACACTCCCTTCGTGCGACCAGAGACACGGGCAAATTTTCCGAGCACTGACCTGATGAACCTTGGGAATGTCTTGCAGCTACACCTTTCCATTACAGTCTTGTGTCGTGCCTCACCTTCGGTCCCCTAGCTTAATGCTTTTGTAGCGGGCTGCAAATGAAATGGAAACATCCCGAGGGTGTTAGCGTTTCACTTCACAGGAACACGTTGCCCGAATGATAAAACTACGTTCGGTGTGGCAAAGCATGGTGAACTTTCGCCATCGAGCTTTTCCCATCTCCCATCGATACAATAGCATTTGGCTACCCCACGTGAGGGCGTCCACCGTTCGGGCGTTCCTGTTCAATTTTAATTAATCACTAATACCTACCTCGATACCTAAATAATTAAAAAACAGAAACTTTCCGTGGATCGATTTCTAATACTAAAACTTTGCTGCATAACTGAAACTAGCACTGAAGTGAAGCTAAGGACAGACGTACTAATATGTACTAATCTAAGAGGTGATTGGACGCATTTTGGACACATTTTTGATATTTTTACTAGTTTTGTACAGTTTTAGAGGTCAATCTCAATACCCACCATAATCATTCGGCAGCTTATCGCTATGCAAAATGTAAAGAACATACAGTATTCAAAACAGCACCTTAATGCACAGCTCCTCAAATCATCATTATAATTATCAAATATTTTCTTTATGCAAACATGTGTAGAAAACTATTTCTTCCCCAACAGCGACCAATAAAATACCACAGTAATATAGACATGAAAAAACGATCTAAATTACGCTACCATACTTGCATTATTCACTGACGAAGTTGGACTAACTATCTCCCCTTCGACTGGAAATATGGTAAGAAAACGACAATGTACCGTAGCCATGAAGTTACTGTGGCGCTGAGTCCGTGCCAGAAGGGCACCGACGGAGTAACTTTGCGTCAATTTTTAATGTAAAATATAGATTCTGTATCCAGGGGCACCGTGTCATCGCAGCTCACTAGTTAATAGCTGTCGTCGCCGGTGCGCATAGCGAGTCTAGCGCAACGCAGCTTTTGAAGAGCTCATGCAACTTATGCTAGTAATAATGGTAAACGGCATCGAGACCCGGTACGGTCGCTAAAGTCAATTAAAACTTATGGTCGCCGACAAAATCTACCAACGCAATCTAATTCATGCCGGAAGGACTGGTAATGCTCTGCCGTGTAGTGTTCTGGGTTGGGTCGAGAATTAAGCGAGCCGACGACCTGTGAAGCGGTCGAGGTTACCTTCGTCATCTCCTGGCTCTGTTCCGCACAGCATAGTTGAGAAACTTTAAAACAATTACTAACGAACTGGTATAATCAATGTATATCAGTTCGTTTGCCAGATCCGTGGGGCGATCGTAGGCAAAGCACTTTATTATTCGTTTTTGACAGCCACTTTCACGTTGCACTAAATTCGTGTAGCCACAACAGACCAGAGAATTGTGATTTGTTTTTATAGTAGAATTGCGCAAACGGAATCAAGGACTGCGCGAATCTCAAAATAATGTAATAAGTAAAACTTTTCATACTTGATGAATATATAAAAATGGTAACTAGTCATTTCACGCACGCCCCCAGTTGACAGAGCAGTCGGTAACGCTCGTCGTTGTTACGCAGCATGCCATGGGTGACGGGACCGGTTGTTACGCAGCTGGCCATTTTACTTAAATAGTTTGTCAATTCATTTTATTTAAAGTCAGAAGTCATTTGATTAAATCAAACCCCTGAACCATACACAAATTGTTGGAACTTTGTAATACATTTGCGTTTAAAATGTGTTTCCTAGTAATAATTTGCTTTAACCGATGACAACCCACTTCATTACTTAATTTGTGCCAATGAAGGGGTGTTTAGTTCCAAGGACAGCTACTTAATTATAAGCATTAACGAGAATAGCTTTTTAAATATTTGTACCGTTTCATCAAAGGATATCTATTTATTACAACAATTATTCAGAGATTCACTCACAAAAGAGAGTAGGGGGCCTTTACCGTTATTTTCCTAGTAAAAATGGGTTTTCATTTTAAATTATTCCATTCTTCCCAGGAGCTAGCATCTATAAAGCAATAAATGGGTTTTTAACAATAAATGGGAAAGTAAATATCTACAATTGGACGGAGTTTAACGTACAACAATGTTTGTTAAAATGCAATATTCGTTTTCTGTCATTTAGTCATTTATTATCACTGGACAAACATCCAACTTCATTATAAAGTACCAAAGCGAAACTTTCAATCCCATTGTGCTCGTCCTTTTGCCACCTTCGTAATAACATTCAACGCCTTGTTGAATACTTTTGCTGCAGCAATCCTTTCTAATTTAAGACCTTATTCACTTGGCTTTGCCGTCACTTTTAGTGGCCGATCGCAAACGAAAAGCAAGTGTGAATAATCTTCACCCCGAGGGCTTTCGCAAATTCTCCCTGACCTCAATGCTCAAGAGAAACACATTATAATTCCCGCTGAGAGAGATTTATTCAATTGTCGTGGAAAAGCGACAATGCTTTTAACGGACCTACTGCACAAAGAACGCTTTCCTTTCTGCCTTCGATGGACACTTTCTCGAGCTGAGACGAGCAAACATCCTTGGGCACCGGAGGCTTACCACTGCTCGATGGCCTGTTTGATTCAAGGATCATTGAGTCAACAGTGCACCAGCAATACGGGGGCAATAAAACCATGTGCTTTTTCTTGTTCACGTCCCTATCAGATGCCTGGCGTTGTGGTGAGCTTCTCTTTTCTTACTTTCTGGAATGCTTTCGCCACAATCCGGTGATTTCACTCGACAGGAAACTACCCTTCGCCCTAGGCAGTTTACAAACAGTAAAAGAAGCGGAAGTGATTTTCAAAATTATCCATCAACAAAACAATTTCCCGCTTCCGGTTTCCGCTTCACCACAGCAAGGAGCTTATCATCCACCATGGACGCTAACTCATGAAAAAGTGGTTGTATATATTGTTCGTATAATAACTTTGGTACAAATTCCTGCAATGTGAACTCGTATGCTAAAAGGAAACACAAAGTGAGAAATTTAATATCAATCCAGAATTGGATGATATACATTTTGGCGCCCTAAGAAGATGGTGAAACATATTTTTAAAATAAGACAATTTCAAAGACATTTAAAAACCCCCTGGGGCCATCCATTTCTCTCCCAACGATTTCAGCCGACACGTATTCATTCCAAAACGCTCCAGCCACTTGTTGGAAGTTCCCCATCTTCCACACTCACCGAAAGTAATAAAACTCGATGCGAAAGATAAGTACGGCGGACTTTGCCGAATTTTGCGTCCCTTGGTATCGTTTCATGTCGTAGCTGGGCGCAATGGAGAATAAAAGTAATAAAAGTCACCCATCGACCGAAAGCGGGCTATGAAAAATACACACCGTAGAGAGGATATGAATTGGATCTAAAAAAAGTGTGCTACACACTAAGATCCAACATGCCGGCAAGTGGGATTTGAAGGCTGTAGAAAATGGATATTTTCTGTTTTTTGCTCTTTCTAGCTTCCTTGTTGATTCCCTAAACTTTTGGATCAATTTGAAGAATGAAAGTTCTCTGAACAGCCAAAATTATGACTTCGTCCTGATAGTGGATTACTTATGTACAATGAACATTTTAGTGTGCTATTCGTAGTTCCTTTGTTAGACTGCATCTTTCGAAATGAAACCAGTTACACACTGAAATGCAATGGATATGGCGAGAAATTAGCAGAGCCTAAGTCTGGCTGCCGTTTAGAAGTCAGTATTTTTGTATACAGTTTTAACGACTTATCAAAGTTGCATAACATCAATAACATCATAAGAATTAATTTCAATCAATCAAAAACAACGTTGAAATGCGAAATATATTGTTGTAAAGTTGTATCAAACCGTAAGAATAACCGTTATAAATAAGAAAGGCATTATGGCTGCCTGTCTCGTTATTTTTAGATATGCAAAACAGACAGCACCGAGATTGAAAATTGAGAAAACTTCTACGAGTGGGGTTACCCTCTGCTCTGCCTATGCCGAGAAAAGTGCGATATCATTTCGCTAATTCGTTCAACGTTAGCAATGCTCCGTTGGTCCCATTGGCGTTTGAAATACGTTTTTTATTCATAACGCCAAATTCCTTCCATTTTTCACTGACGCTGCCATTGCGGATCCAGTCAAGCCTAACCCGAGCGAGTGTTGAAATCTCACACATACCTTTGGCGCAAGAAATTATGTACATCGCAAATTCCATTCCATATCCGGCTCGGGAGCCGGCACGGATGGCACTATCATACTGGCACTCAAGCAATGCATGGAAATTTGCCAGACCGTCGACAAGCGTGATGGACATTATCGTGACACACGATCTCGAACGCGAAGGTTGGCTGGCGAAACTGTCCACGCTTAGCATTAGAAACGCTCTCCCCCAGGGCGAAAGCTAACGTACTGTGCCACGGCACCTTCGTAAAGTATTTGTCATAATTTCCCATGACAGATTACCTTCCTGGGTCGTTCGTGGCGTTGGTAGCAACCGCGCCTGACACAAGCTTGGCACAAAGCAACAGGCAAACCGCACCGGCAACGGCAGCAGGCTGATGAGCTTGAAATGTTCAGAAATACGTACGAATGCTTATGTCGAACACATGTTTCGTGCCATTCGGCATACCGATTCGGTAGGCAATCGAATTCATTACTGAAACGAAAATACTGCATAATGTGTGCGACTTTGCGGTGTGGGAAAATTGCTTGGCCAAATGGAAGGTTTATGTCAATTTATGTGGAAAATTGTCTTCCCCGGATTAACAACCAAGTATTTTCTGCTTGTTGCCACTCGCGGTACAACATCTGACTTCTCTGAAATGGTACGTAAATGTTTATTAAAGTATGCAAAAGTTTGTTACACGAACACCAACGCTTGGAACAATGTGTTTAAACTACAAATAAAATACGAAAGGTCTGTTACATGAGCTTAAGAGTTTCTTCGTTCTACGAACACTCAGGTCTCTTTTTTACGTAACAGAAGCATTCCGATCGCGAAGGCCGCCCTGAGTCGTTCACCCTAACAGAAATGTTTAGATACGGTACGACCTTTTGGAGATTCAAATTTCTAGTAGCAAACACGGCGCTTCTTATGAAAGTTGAATTACATTGTCGTATTTGTGCAAAGTTAAGCTATCGGACCAACCAAGAATACCAACAACGAACTCAAATAATGTATATCCTTATTTACAGAGAGACTTTATGTGCACAATGTGATTCGAGAATCTGCCATATGTTGATTCCAAAGCGAGTGGCTTTGAAAACTATCAGAAACAGAATGCTGCGTTTATCGAAGAGGCTAATCAGAGTACTGCTGCGGCAACTGACGACGAAGCCCAAGGCAAGCTCGCTAAATAAGCGTTGCATGGAACGATTCTCCGTACCGTCTTCACTCGCTACGGTTTGGCCGGTATTGCACGGAAAGACTTGGGCCGCTCAGTTAAACCCTTCCGAGTAAGAAATATGATTGTGTTCGTCGACGTTGGAAATGATGCTTTCCCCTTTAACGGGGGCCACGGGGAAGATATATTTTGAAAGGAGCGCACTGCTCTCAGAATCATCACTTATGTATAAGATAGGTCAATTTATATTCTATCAAACGCAAACGGTGGAAACGAAAGAAAATATAGTAAACGCCATAGCCGGGGCGTTATCCCTTGCGTGGATTGAAAATGAAAATCGAAGAACGTAAGCCAGGAGAACGAAACACAACCCAACCTGGAATTGGTTCATCCTTATTAAGAACCATCGCCCAATCAATCGGTTCCCTCGACTTTGCTTCCTATCGCGACAGTTTGTGGCGGAAAAACTTGACGAAGTGCTGGACGAAATTGGGGACGGTGAAAATCAATTAAATGGCTCAGTTGCGCACAGACGTAGCAATTTTGGAGGTAGAACCCATTCAAGGCTCGCTTAAATGGACCCGATCCGAGGCAGCGATTGCGAAAGGCGAGAGGCGATTTTCTTTTAATATCCTTCAATTCTATTTCGGACACTTGACGCCGGTACTCGGAACGCTGGAATCCACGGATGTTTTGGTTACGGAGAAATGTACAGTCCAGACGGGAATGATTTTCTGTCGATAAGTCGAAACTCCTTGTATGTATGGAAAATAAATTACATTTCAGATTGATTATTGTGGAAGATCGAAAGCTAACAAAAACATTATGCAATACTCCAGTGTCAACAGCGCATTTTAGATGGTCGTCAATTTGTGAAATATGGTTCTAAATTAATTCAAAACTAACGCTGGTGGCAACCAAAAAAGTGGACCTTATTTTTCTCGGATTTCTTTCTTTATATCTGTTACCCGGGGCGCTCCTATCGATTGACCAGCACAACGTTCCGTTCTGCTGCCTACATCGTCAACAATAATGATAATGTTTCGGAAAGCAATCAGCCAAATTGTATGCTTCCCTGGCACGGCGAACAGAACTTGCTGTGTTGCATGAATTAATTATCCGTCAACCAACGGAGGCGGAGCTGGTGATATCGATGGTAAACAGGTGCGCCGAACCTGTGTACAACGGAAATAAAGATGTTCGTTTCCGTTTGCCGTGATATTCATCATAAGCCGGACAGTTCAACCGCCTCAACATTGGAAACCGTCTTTTAAAACGTAGGAAGAGAATTAAACATACAAAGTATTGTACCAAATGTTAATCATAGAAAAGTGATTAACAGGAAAAAGGTTCTCTACAAGTGTTTTGAATGACTGTAGAAGGGCTTTAAAAAGAACCCCGTTAATTAAGCCATTGCACGGTAAACAAACGGTGAGCTCATGTTAATTTGATCATGAAGTTCAACAACATTTTCTACGCATTCGCCAACTTCATTCTCCAATGGGTTACTTAATGTGGTCACTGATGTTTAACATCCAAATCTGGAAGTTCCCTTTGGTTTCGACTTTGCTTGGGTTCATCCAGCGCGGGCGTGCGCGGTAAAAGATTCCTCAAGTTAACTTTGGAAAGTAATTCTCTTAGAGTAGCATGAGCTAAACGAGAAAAACCATTCTTCGTTCTCGGCTCGACGGTAGGAAGTGTGGTAACTTTAGAAAAGGCATCCGACAAACTTTACGATCATGCTGACGTAATGCTGCAATCCATTAAGAGAAAAAAGAAACATTTACAATTGCAAACTGCTGCGCCCAAGCGAGGGCGATTAATTACTTTGCAGAATTTCCGTTTTTCTATTGAATTTCTTAGATGAAAAAAAGGAATTTAAAAATTATTGGAATTATCTAAAGCGTTAACATAGGCATTCCTTCCGTTAACGTGCCCTACGCCGGACATGCTGAAACTTGCTTGGAATTCTTGGGCATTTAGGTATCAAAGCACCACAAAATGATTGATTCAATATATTTTCAACGAAACGAAAGTTAACGACCAGCAGCGCATACAGGAATTACTGTAACTTTGCTTATTGTTCCATTCACAGTTACGGGAAAATAAATTTCGGATTGTTTTTCGACAGGCACTGCAGAACCGCGTACGCCGCGTCGCAATTATTTTTGATACCGTCGGCCACGTTCCGGCAAACATCTAACGCATTCCGCATCGGTTCCGCCAGCTCGTCGGGCATGATCGTATCGATCTGCTTCATAGACGCATCATAGTTGAGCTTTCCTTTTTTCATCTACAAATATGCGACAAAGAAAATGCATTCAGTCAACGCTGCTCGCTTCCCGCTGTTTCGGTACGCTCCATGCGGAATAGTGAATAACGCACCGTTTGCATCATTTCCATCACGCAATTGACGTAACACTTAAGCTCCTTAACGTCCACGAACTTGGACTCGCGAAGCCCGTCCACCAGCTCCAGGGCAACCTTCGTTTTGCCCAGGCAAACGCTTCGTATCATTTCACCCGACTTCATCATCTGTTCGACCGTCGCTTTCTGTTAGCAAATGGAACGAGAAAAAAAAAACCCGGAAACCATACATCAAACTTGCGGTCCGAAGTAAATCGTTCCATTCGGTGGGCGTCCTCGACGGTGGGCAAATTATTACCCCTTCCGTTGGTGACGGTTCGTGGAGGAGCACGAGCACCAGTATCAAACAGCGTAGCGCCAGCCCCGGGAACAGAGAAATGCTTTCCAGCCCTATCCCAGCCCTGCGCGCCATTGTGCAGACTCTAAATGAGGTTGATCCTGTTTCACACTTCGCTTTGCACTTTCCACTGGCCCAACACCGAAAGAAAATATTTACTGCTCCGAACCTGGGGAAATCGATTGCAAAATGGCACCGTCCCGAGGGAAAGCGCCTCACCTTAATACGATCGTGCAACTAATACGGGCTTAATCCATTATTGATGCCACTTTTATAGGCAGCTTTTCACACCACAACCGGAACTGCTTCGAATCTCGGTAAGCGTAGAAAACAGTATTGCAATCGACTACACTTTTTATCGATATTAGTTCGAATTTGATCCAGATTCATATACGAACTTGACAAACTTACATTCTAACCCACTTTATGTGGACCTTCTTATATTGTGCGAAAAATTTCAATCACTGAGCTGTAATAGTTAAATTTAAACAAAAACCACTTTGACAGAGCCGCTAGGAGGATTATCGATGGGAAAATACACACCGTCATCGATTGACGCTACGCTGCCCAACGCAACGGAGACGTTTATGCAAACGCTTATACAAATTATAGTGCGTTAGGCGGTGCCCAACCTACCCCTAGTGTTAGCTAGTGGCTGGCACCCCAATTACTGTATTTTATTTGCATTCTCAAGCGCAAAACATTTTCATCCGGTGTGTCACAGTCGATTGGTAGGAAGGAAAATTGAAGACATATGAGCGACATTTTCCGGACGAAAACTGTCCAGTCAGCAACTTGCCGGCAAACTACAATCGGCCTAGAAAATTGATTGATGATCAATTTGTATATTAGTTATAGCTTTTGTTTGTAGCGGTGCAAACGGTGTGACAAACAACATCAGGTCAGCTTCATACCCGGGATTATGTTATTATTGATTTAATGTTTATTCTATTTTGCCTTTTTCAACAAATAATCTGACAAAGTTTGCGATCATCATTTTGCTACTAATTCACTGGTACGCTGGTAACTAGTATAGGGGCTTAGCGGATGAAAATATTCATTGTATGACAGTCTGCAGAAGACAGTCATCAAAAGTTTTAACTACTGTTTGGGCCTTCAATCTACCAACAATCAATTCAAAGATAATCCTAACGACAGACGAAAAACCAACAACCTAATGTGTCTAAAAACCAATAGACGTCAAGCTCGAGGAAAGATTCCGAATCGTTGTTTGCGCAGTAAACTTTGCCCGAATTCGCCAAGTTAATCCGCCAGCCGATTATGCCGTTTTTGCGAGCGTATTGAAAGCAGGGCGAGATTTGTATTGTGACAGTTTCCACGCGAAAAGCAAACCTTAAATATTCTAACGGCTTTAAGAAGCCCTGTCCAATCCTCCAAAGGCGGTTTCCTCAAATCGACACCGACCAAAATACAATTTCGGTTGTCGTCGTTCCACGTTCGGCTTTATCAGCTTTTCCGAGCATCGAAACCACAACACTGGGGGGAAAAATTGACAACTGCGACAAACACGTCCTTGAAGACATAAATGGCATCCGGCGAATCTCGGCGTACGAGCTTCGCAAACTCCGCGTAGCAGCCGTGACTGTTGAACCGTCGGAGAGAACCGCTGCTACGTGCCTCGTAACAAGGAGCGACCAAAACGAAACCACAACAACAACTTTTCCACGAACCCTTCATCCTTCGTGTGACGCATCGCCGCCATATCTTTGGAAACATATCAAATATTTCAACACTATAAAACAGAAATAAAATTGAATTTATCACAGCGTGAATATGATTACTTCGACGGAAGACCAGTAAACAGGCAGCTGAACTGAGTGCGTTCAGTGAAAAGGTCGGATTCGGAGGGCGTGAAGCTTGGCAAGCAATCGCGGGTTGGGTCCTACAGCGATTTGCTGCCATCTTTAGCACTCACCTGTTACCGGCCAGTAACGAATTGCAGATGGACCGTGGCAAGATGTTCGTTCGTTTGGAACATTGAGCCGGGGACGACACGACGCGTGCCTTGGGCCGGTGAAGTATCTTCCAAAATGCACATAATGTTATTGACGATGCATCCGAGTGTGACAATACGAGTGGTATTGTAGCCAGGCTATGATCAATCAAAAAACCATTCTAATGGTACACTTTCCTTCCCTTCGAAACTTGGATAGTTCAACAGAAAGCTAGTAGTAGTAACATTAAAACAACATATACTGCTCAACATGAACGGTTGTGACCGTTACAACACAACTGATCACATTTTCCATGTATGCTGTATGTCATGCCATGTCTCAAATTCCATGTATCCAATTCCGTGTATCCAATTCCATGTATCCATTCCATTCCATTTTTCTAATTTGAACCGATGTATGAAAAGTATTACAGATTAGTTCAAGATGAACTAAGAACAGTTTGTCACACAAGAACAACTCACTGGAGAAAATAAAATTACAAACTGATTCTCAGACGTAAACAAATCCCAAGCCCATGTCTGTCTCAAATCGTGCAACTATGCTTCTTCAAATTGCTGATGAATTCCTTATTTTATATGGCTACCCTGCTATTGGTGCTTAGGTCGATGTACAGATGAACTCAGTTTTTCATTTTGTTTCGTTTCGCTTTCTCTACTGTTTCGCAGGAATGTTCCATCTTTGTGTTCGAGAAACGAACGGCGGAAAAGCTGCACAAACCGAAACGGAAAGAGACGGTTACGGAAATTTTACGAGCCTCCGTGAAGCAGCTGGAAAGGTTTCGACACCCGAAGGTACCGTCGGCTCTGCATCCAGCGCAAAAGCGTGAAATTGATGGCTTTTCTGGTTGTGTGTGTGTCTTTGTTCAATCCACTTTCACAGATCCTACAGATCATGCACACCGTGGAGGAAAGCTCGGAGACCCTGTCGTTCGCCACCGAGCCCATCATTGCCAGCTTGGCCAACATCCTCGCCTACCACGTAAGTATTGGAAGGTGGTCAGGCAGCCACCTGTGGAGTACAGCAGGCACGGACCTACAACAAAAGACACTCCCGTGAAATGAGACAATCAAAGTCACTTGCGCGAACTGTCGCCAATTAACAAGGAAATGGTCCCAACTCAACTACCAGCCGTGTGGTGGTAACACTTTTCATAATTAAACTTCTGCTCCCGGGCCCTGTATCTATTTTGAATTGTAACTAACCTCCGTACCGGAAAAGAAGCTGGTACGACTATTTCCGACACTGTCGGCGTGTTGTGCGACCGGAATCCCACTATAATCCGAGCACTTCGAGAGTTGTGCGGGAGCCTTGGAAACTACCGGCAAAGGACAATTATCTTTTGTATTTATTTTAACTAACTCCAGGACCCACTAGCCCTCAGGGATCGAATGGGAGTTTTGTACACTAAATTCTAGCCGACCAATGTGACCGACAAGGTCCAATGCGCTCTCGAATGCGGGCGGCTATTCGGAGAAGCCGGGACCGGTAAACAGAAGCGAAAACTTACTCCACTCCACCTTTACACTCCATTAGCGTTGGCAGCGGCGAGACCCTGCGGCGAATCTGAATAATCAACAGTGGGCCCCCAGAACCGTAATCCCGGGGCTCGGCGATTATCCTGTGCGAGCAACGCACCCATCCGCGGCCACTCGCTCGTATAATGAAGCTAATGAACGGAGAATAGATAGATTGCTTACCCAGCCGTGGGCTCGTACCTTGGGTTGGCTCCTTCTACACGCCTAGGCGAAGGTAAACAGGCAACGCGCAACGAGTTTGTTGGCGAGTAACATGGCGACGACTCGCGATGGCCGTGTTTGCCATCCGAACCATAAGCCGTTCGCAAGCCCGTGGCGTTTTTCTGTCAACCCACCGCGAATTTCCCTGTTTTGTAATGCTCCGTAGACGACCTGAGGGTTGAAAGGTGAAAAAACCGAAATGTCACATTTGGTCCAACCAAAGGTTACCAAAGTTAAGAAATGTAGCTCGTGGAATATTTGTTCTTTCTCAAAACATGTTTATCTGTTGTAAATTAAACCATGATTGGCACTGCACTGCAACCAGTTTATTTGAACCATCAGATTTTCACTACTGTCTATTGTTTTAGTAAATACGAAACAGTTGCTTTATTTGAAAAAAATTTCTGTTGATAAACCTCAATTGCAATTTTCGTTCGTTCGTTCTATAAACAATAGTGTTTCGATAAACAAGTACAGGAAAAAGCTCTCCAAATTTACTTTGCTTGACGAAACATTTCATACCAACATACGTACAGGAACCGCCGTTAGTTTACTTGCGAACTAGAAGGAACATTTGGTCGTCGTATTCCATCCATTTGCTGAACGGCAAAGAAAACTTTACCAATAAGTTGGCACATAAAACATAATAAAGCTCTTTAATTATATTGGGAAATCATGTTTAAGTCCATCAGCTTGAAACTTTCGCACTGCGGTTTTCGTTCCTCCAAATACGGTCACAGTGGACTCAGTTTGCACACGTTACCCAGATGAACGACTGCTGCCACGGCGTACCGGTAACGCACGAATTCCCCAAGTGCATGCATGTAGCAGGTTCATTAATTTTTATACCCATCCGGTTCGTGCGTAGCTTACTCAATACTCTGGTGCCGCCCCGTTCTGGACGAAAGCGATCTTAGCCGGTCGCCCGATTACTCAGTCCAACCGAGGATGGTCGTAATAAATTCCACACATTTTAGTGCGCTACAGTTTTAGGTGCTCTACTTACTGTAATTGATAATTGGCAGTCCGATTTTACAACCTGTCTCCAATAGCAGCTACTCAGCATCGAACGTGAAAACGTCGCGGGTACATCGTTTTGTCCTGCAACATTACAAAACCGCTTAGCGAAATATCATTTTACAAATCATTAAGGATTAAAAACAATTAATCATCGCACGAATCAGCACAACAGCCACATCCAACCATAAGAGGGCTTTTCGTGGTCCTATCCTACGATTGCGTCCCTTAAGAAGAGGACTATGCGTTACCAGCACCGTGTCACATTCAAAGAATGCATATGTATGCATTGGAGCACTTCGGATGTTTTCTTACGTATCAGCCCAGAGTGGTGCATTATGCACGTCTTGGCAGCCCAACTTCTACTTCGGTTCAACTTTGTCCAGCAGAGCCGGTCTGTAACGCCCAGACTCTTCCAGACGCAACCTATGCGTCACCTGCCCTTGTCAAAGCAAATATCTTTATATCCGATGGAACAGGGGCATTGTCTGCGCTTTTTGTGCAAACCTAAGTTGCTCCTTTCTAAGCTTTTATTATTTTTTCATAACTTTCTTACGGCAAGGTTACATTCGCCGTGAAGAGTAATGTGCAGGGTTGAGCTACGATTTTGCTCATCCTCACTGGCTTTTGTGTCGAAGTGCGTTTCTGTCCCCTTTAGTCACAACAC
Source organism: Anopheles bellator (assembly GCF_943735745.2). Lineage (NCBI taxonomy): Eukaryota > Metazoa > Arthropoda > Insecta > Diptera > Culicidae > Anopheles > Anopheles bellator. Next base: position 30,654,975 of record NC_071285.1, read on the forward strand.
TCCAGGTTTCTTCGTTCCAATTTTATTGGTTTTGTTGTCAGCGTAAAAGCTCTCCCAACTACGCAGCCGACTAATGCCGTTTGTCCGGAGCACCACTTCACCGCTTCATGCTCGGCACCGACGCGGCTCGCCATACCCGAAGTACTTTCGTGAAAACGATACTTTTCGCCTTGCCTTCACGGCAAAGGTACTCATGGTCGGTATAACGACGTACTGTAGCGTGGTTAAAGCATGAACATTCAACACCACTCGGCTGACGTACGCCTCTCGATGGCACGCGACGCACTTGTCGGATAGGTACGTTTCCAACGTGCACCTGCACTGTAGAAGCCCTGGTGCAAATTACCCGGTCGTCCATGAAGGAAGGTTTGTAGCCACCGAGTCTGGCGCGACCACGTTGAACGGTCCACGCTACAGGGGATTACTTAAGGATTCGGGCCCCCATGCATCATCCTGGTTAACCCGCGCCGCAAAGGGAAGGATCCGGAGCGTGCTGGAGTCATTTGATGTTACAACAGCAGTCCCACAGTGTTTTCGCAGTGCGAGACACAGTAGAGTTTCTGAATGGCTGACAGGATCTTGACGGGCGTCAAGATCGACAGCTGCGTTAAGTCTAGATAGACGGCCCAGCGGAACCTCCGCATGGCAGATGTGAGTGGTAATGAATTTTTAAAGCCGTCGCCACCACCGATTTGCCCGCCGTTCGCGTACGGCAGGATTACATCGATGCAAGCGCAAGCCGCGATGCGATAGATATGCTAATGCGCTTTTATTCGCAGTACTGCCACACGAAGGAAAAAGAAGTTTCATTGCGAAAAGCTACCCCGCCAGCCAACGGTGCGAAACCGTGTAACGTCTCCGTGAACGACATGCTCATGGCATGTGAAGGGCTGTTCTGATGTCATTAAAAATTTAAAATCCGTTTGATGTGCTTGATTGCTCAATTCAGGGCTAAACAAGGCGACATGAAGTTGTAGCCGTAGCAGCTGATCACACTTCGATGTGGCGTCAACAACAGCGACGCCTTGTTTAATCATATCATAAGGGCTTCTAGTTTAAATATTTTCAAGCGTCAATTTATATTTTCGTAAGATTGGTTAATCTGGTGTGTGTGTGGCACTTGAAATAGCAGTTCGATAGGCTCGTGCACTAATGGTTTAGAGTAAATCATTCGAAACTTCCATTGTGTAAATTCATATTTATCCGATTCACGCCATAAGCATGAGCATCAGTTTGTATTGTAAGAAATTTGTATTTCGCGTACTGGAAAATTGTGCAGCATACCACTCTCTTTAAGTTTAAGCATCACTCTATTGCAACTACCAACCATTCTTTTAACTAACTAACCACAAACATTCAGAGATACTGAACCACACAATTTTAACGAGTTTTTAGGTTCTCGTGCTGCGTGCGATGTGTTCTGGAATCCGTTACAGACCAATGTGTTGCAAAACCTCAAATTGCAACATTCTGTATGTTTTTCGATTTAAAAATAGAAACCACAATTCTACTAAACATCAACCACAACTTTCAATCTGGCCACCGCTGATCGAAGTACGGTGCTACCAACATTTTAACCACAAATTCTACCATCAAATTCGTCAGCGGTGAACGTTCTCCGGTTTCTTGGGGCGACTACGAGCAGACCCCCTGGTGACACCGTTTTATGGTGACAATTAGTGGTGTGGCCACAGCGCCAAGAATGACTTGGCACATCGCTTCTTCCAAACACAACTATAAGCAATCGATTGACCGATGCAGGTTGGGATGAGATGTTTGACAAATTGTGCGCCATTTCCATTGCCTGTCGGTTTTAGAGCTGGTCTGATGTGACACATCGGACCAGCTCACCCGCACTGCATGTGGTACATCATTATGAAAGAATTTATGGTCGACGGCTCTCCTTAGCGCCATTGTCGCCACAATCCTGATCGTTATCCTGACTACTCTAAACGACTGTTAGCATCATCAACAGGGCCGACCGTGGGATGTTGGGTGAAACGAAGCACCCAGGAGGAATGCTTAGTCCACATTGTAAGGCATCACGCAAAAAACGTCAGACCTGAACACAAGCTATCGAGTAATAACCCACCATTTGGCTGCGTTCGCCAGCGTCAGAACACTTGATATGGAGAAAATGTAGAATAGCGTTTGTAACAACAATTTTTCATTCAGAAGATAAATAACGCCAATACTGTATCCGATTCGGCACTCGGAGCCAACCGCAATGAACGCAAAATTTCGGTGATTGTTTGCCAAAACAGTTTTTATCCGTCTACGTGAACAACAACACAGGTTGGAGGTTGTGTTTCGTGCCCTGCTGGGTACAATCTCGTCAACACTTGTTATTGCGCGAACCTGACGCACCGCGTGCCCTGAGAGTGGATTTGGGCCGATTACAGCTACATCATCTACATCATGAAAGCTTCACAAGGAGTGTTTCGTTTTCTGCTTCTGTCACTTTCTATCCGCCGGGTACTCGTTTGAGCAGGAGGCAGGAGGGATAATTACGGGCCCACCGATCACCGGGGCTTCCGGGCAGCACTGCCCAAACAGCATGTCCGCCAATCGACCAGCCCATGCGAAGGAATACACCTTTCTGGACATCGAACTGAAATACGGAATCCTTCAGGTATGTACATCTTTCTTGTCCTGCCCCTGCTGCTGTAGACTGCTTGCGGCATCCTTTTTCTCCTCTAATACCCCATCAATGAAGGATGACGATTTGTTGCCCAAGTTGCCTTGGGCAGCGAAGAATATTGGACCGGTGGATGAGCGGATTCCTATTCGGCTAGTGAAAGGGTCTCGGAAGTCTTTTCAAACCAGCAACGATTCGTGAAAACGGCCCTTCGTTTTTCAGACTACTGACGAGAATTCCGGACCGTATCACAATTTCATTCATCTGTGACGATGAGGTATGCCAAGATGGCCTGTTCTAACGGTCAACAGGAAGAACTAATTCCCAATTTGCTATCGACAGCAAAATACGAATGTCTGTGTCTAAAGGCAGAGAAGTTGATTTCTTTCGCGGAGTCTTAAAAACCTAATATGCTCTTAAGCGTTCCCTGTTCATCAAGTTCTATCGTTGGATTCTCCTGTCATAAATCGATGGTCCCCATTCGCAGAAGTTCACAAACAATAACGATTTACATCATTATTTTTGACAATGTCAGCAAAAAACCGATGCCGATAATTGTTTGCTTTATCAGCAGATGGACAGGGTGAAATATCGCTTTCCGACAACATTTTTCTTGAATTCACGAAATTTCCCGATATTCCACACAGCTTTCGACAAAAATTGGACTGTTGCTAACGACGAAAACTCCTCAATTACTCGGAGGTTGAGCCACGAGCCGGATTCCTTGAAATGTGAAACACGTCTCGCACTGAGCCTCGCCTAAGTTCACCAAGAAATTTTTTAAATCGCTATCGCTACGTGTTGTCGTTGCTATTATATATAACATCCGTGTAAAATAATAGCGACAAGTTTAGAAGGCAGCAATGTGGTAATTTTTTTCAGTATAATAACAAACTCAGAGAACTAGTTGAAACTTCACAGTGCGATAAATGATTGGAAAATAGATGTAAAAAATCGATAAAATAAGTTGATGAATTTCATAAAACTTACTTTTTGGTGTGACAATAAAATAGTCACCGAGTCTGAATAGCTTAAATATCTTCACTGCACGGTAATTCATTTCAGAATTCACTTATTTGATGAAAAATCCGAAGCCGCCAGATTGAAATTTTCTTGATTGTACGAATTGACAGCAATACGCTTCGGTATGGTTTCTATTTTCTTTCTCTCTCAAATAACGGGTTGTACCGCCTTTATTGGCCGTATGCTTTCAAAAACCATAGCCGTACTTTTATAACCGTACTTTTCTCGGTGTTTAACGAGCTATTTGTAAAACGCTTTTGTAAAGCGCAAAAATGTCTGCTTCCAATGTTCACGTGAAACAATGTCCACCGTCTACAATGTTTCCTTCGATCTGTCAAAACCACGTCTACCTTTGCTCTATCTAAACCACATCTAGTAGTTTCCCTGTCAGTATTCAACATCATTGTCGCACATTTATTTTATTTACTTCTACAGATTACCGAAGCGCTATCGTTTCTTCATTACTCGGGCCAAGTCATACACAAAAACGTGTGTCCTTCGTCAATCCTAATCACTAAGAAAGGCACTTGGAAGCTGGCCGGTTTTGAATTTACCGAACGCATCAACGAAACTGACGCCACCGATCCAGTACCTTGTCAACCGTGGTCATCCCGAGCATCGAAGCTGGTTCAGCCGAATCTAGACTACATGGGTAATGTGAATGTCACAGTTACGGCAAGTTGAGCGGTCTTGTAACATTAATTTTCTAACCGAAATATAGCGCCAGAGATTCAAATCAACAGCAGCTGCAGCATATTGAGTGATATGTTCTCTCTTGGAATGGTCGTATGTTCCATTTTCAACCACGGCCGCTCGTTAATACAGTCTGGAAACTCTCCATCGGCATACATCAAGCAGATGGAACTGGTAGGTATTCAATTCAATAATAAGGATTCTTTTCGTTGGTTACTAGTCCTCGTTATGAACGACGTAGTGACGTAGATGAACATTTGAAATTTATCAAACATTGAACTATGTTTTAAGCATGATGATAACGTAATCATATATGCGTTTAATATTAATTAATTTAGAAAAGCGAAACGTTCAAACGGTGTGCAATAAACACACCTTCGGCTCCCCACTTCAAGCACTCTCGCTGAAAAGCGTGGTTTAGTAAAATTCTCGCTCGACCGGAGCGAAGAGGAGAGGGGTTGTCTCTCAGGTTACCTACAAAGCATCAACGTTACTATACGACTCGCAAATAGACCTTTTGAAATGTACTCTATTTATACACGGAATTTTATCCTTCCACGCATAGGCCTCGAAAACGCAGGTCAAGTGACAACATAAAAGAAGCGTTCGCTGTGATCATAAATTACGCTAGTCGTTTAAGCGTTCTCTTTGTTGTCCTTACTGTCAGCGAGTTGGTTCAGGTTGCAGAGGGTTTGGTGTCACCAGACATTGTTGTGTAATACTCCAGCACCCTTAATCTGGGAAATAATGGCTCAAAGTAGCAGATTTTTGGGTTATCATTCACACATAGTGTAATGTACGCATATGGGATGGTAATGAAGAAATTCAAAACTAAAACATCAATATTGGAAGCACACCAAAGAGTTGCACGGAGGCTAACGTGCCTTTTCTGCGGTCTAACATGATATCGTCGTTTGCTAATTCCCTCTTCCGCAACGTCTGATTAAATGAATTTTAAAAACAGAGGAAATAAGTATTCTCTATAAACTAGTTATCGTATAAGTCACTATTGGAAATAAATAGAATACGTTCCTCTTTCCAAAGTATTATAAAGATTCAATATTTACGAGACAGCGCAAACAGGTCATCATTTTTCGATATACTTTATATGCGTTTCTAACAAACATGATTAGTTCGTTACCGATTAAATCCGACCTCAGGAAGCTACGATAAACTCCACTTTGCAAAATCCATTTCCACCGACGTTGGGCAGATGGCTAACGTACCTATAGACACCCATTGCTAGGAAACTCAGATCGAACGAACGTCTGGCTGGATAGCTTGATATAGCTATTCACAGCCGGATATGCTTAATTCACATACAATCAATGCACTCAATTTGTGGCATTTATGTTGCTGCTTCTTCCCATTAACAAACTTTTGCCGTCGTCATTGACGGCAGCATCGTTTCACCCTACTAAAACCTCAACGTAGTCCTAGGTAATTGTTGGATTACGGCAACTTTCTCACCTGATTTAGTATCTCTGGCGAAAAATTCCCAAGCGAATTCTCGGCACCCGCATAGAGGAAATGTTCAGGCGGACAATAAAACGTTAATAAATTGTCTCTAAACCTACAGCTAGATGAAGCCGTGCACAACATCCTCCCAAGAATACCGATTCCTCTACAGGAGGCAACCACACGACTCTTGAAGAAATCGCCTGGCGCTCGTCCGACAGCTCAGCTACTGACACTCATCAAATACTTCAGGTAAGCGAGGCAAATAACGAATATTGCATGCCCCGCGGCCCGTTCATTGCCGGTCGCCGTTGGGCCCGTGTAAAACGAGTTCCCGCGAGCGCAAGGCAAGTTCCGCGGTACCGTGACGGGAGATGGGACCAGGATGCGTAATTGGATTGTTCAAGTTGTTCGTGTCCCGTTCAAACGATTCGCATTTAATTTTCATTTTCCTTCCTGTTTTCTCTGGCCTCTTGCTGACCGTTTTCGTTTAACTCTCTTTCGACACTGAACTTGAATGCCGCCCAACAGTGACCCGGCTGTGCAGGCGCTACAGTTTCTGGACGTGATCAACATGAAGGACCCGACGCAGAAGACGCACTACTACCGTAGCACCCTCAGAGAGGTCTTACCCTTCATCCCGCGGGTAGGAAAATATAATTTTCTTAGTTGACAAGCCAGTCTACGAGCGAGAAGATGATAATAGGAAACATCGACCCATGAGCTACTGTTTCCTTCCCGGTTCTTTCTTTATCAAAGAGCTTGCCGCATAAATTTGCTATAATTTGTCCATTAAATGTAATACAAATTTGCTGCAAGTTAGCAGCACTGCCAGAGGCCATACTTTGCTACACTTTCAATTCAGCCCACCGCTGGTGATCCGATGACGGATCATTTATTAATTTGCTTGTTCCCTGTCAGGTGATCCTATGGATATGTTTTGAGAGACATTGAATCACTTTTCGGTTGAATTACATTTGTGCGTTTACTGATTTACATTAAACACACTCTAAAATTTAAAGCAAACTGTATCTTGTCTTAAACTTCTTACGATCATACGTTTGGACGATATATTTGGCGATATAAATTGAGTTAGATCTCAACCGATATTAAGCTTATTCGAGATGAAATGGAGAAATTGCACGATACCAGTTGGCCATCTACCGTTAACAGAAGCAATTTTGCCAATTCCCTTCACTCTTATTTCACCTCGAAGTGTGTTGGCAAATCAATCAACCTCAATCGATCCAATACCGTGCCGAATGAAAGGAACGGTCGCCATACCAATCATTGCCCGATGTGCTAAATGTCTATCCTAGAATATTCCCGTCTATCGAAGAATGTTTCAACAACCTGTTGCACATTTGTTGCAAGTGCTGAACTCAATCGTACCGTCCGATGTCGGAATCGATTGAAATATGCTGTAAAAGAACGGCGTACGTGATAACAGTCTACGGTAATCCGATCCCCAATGCGAGTGTTAACAATGTTAAAGTGTAAATTAGATTGCATCGATCTATTCGGCTGAACCCACGAGCGAGCGCAACAATATTGCGATATACCATTCCGTCGAGAGCCGATCCAGTCGAGTCGGAAAGCATCACCACCACTATTTTGAGAGCCACTTGAGAGATCGCAAGCGTTTACGGCGGGAAGCTACCAAATGATGGTTTCGATGGTCGTAAATTCGATACTTCACGCTTCGTTCGCCATAGCATGAGGACCGGCTTTGATAGTATGGTAATGGGAATAATTGTTTCTGAATACCATGTATGGTACCTCACAGTAATTGTTGCATTGTTGCAACATTTTCTAGTCAAAATTGATACAAAAGTGTCAAATTAGTTATTATAAGCTTATGAATAATTTAGGTCGGTTCTTTCCTTTAAAAACTAACTGTGAGTTAGGCTTTATCGCATTGAGTTCAAATGCTGCTATTAAGTTATTTTCTCAATTTACTCACAGAAACTATGGTGGCAACATATCTGGCCTAATCTGCAACAAGAAATGCGAGCTGATGAAGTCCTGGCTGCAGTACTGCAGCCTGCACTCACCCTAGTCCAAGAATCTTCGAACACGGAATACGAAGCAATCATTTTACCTACCTTTAAGTAAGTAATTCTAGGACCAATTACGATTTCCAGCAAATGGTGTGCGTTGAACGCCTCTGTGAAGTAATGCAAACAAGCACACGCGTAAAGCTGAAGCTTACTCTGACTTACACTGATTTGTGACGGTATTTACTTTTCTGTAACATCAATCTGGCTCTCTCGCTGTCTCCGCAGGACTGTTTTTGTAGCTCCAAAATCTATACAAGCAACCGTAGCGTTATTAGAAAACTTACATATTATCCTAGAAAAAACACCACGAGACGATATACGGACTGAAGTTTTACCCTTGCTGTTCAACGCCCTCGAAAGCACGACGATACAGGTACAGGTAAGTATCCTACCGGGGTAGAGAAAAATGTTTTTAACCAAACAAACTTTGGCAATAGTTTGATATTTGTTAATGTGCGGTAAAGCCAAAAAGGAAGAATGAAAAATAGTTGTTTCTTGAACGTAGGACCTTTCATTTTCTTCGCATCAGAGATGTCTACGTTGCCCCAAACATTTGCTCTAACAGCAACTCGGACACTGCCTTGAACGATTCCATCGGTGAAATATTATCCCGATTTCAGTGATCGTCTTCTCCTTGCTGACGATTTTATTCAGTCGCAGACATGGAAACCCCAAGCGTAACTAGACCTGTTCCAGCTTCACTTACTACGTGCCGGCAATTTGCTGCTCCGGACAAAACCTATCGTTAGACTTAGATAATTACCACAAATTGCTTTTGCTCATTAACATTGTAAACAAATATAACAGGTTACTTCAACGTAATGCTCATAGATCGTAGTGAGGCTCCACTCCAACCAATTGATGCTCTGCCGTTTGGGCTTAGTGTTATTGGTTCTTTGTGATCAAAGCTACTCCACCATCTATGCATGCACAAATAATTTTAAATTTCCTTACTTCGTAAAAGTTTCATATTTACTCAACGAAACTGACTGGGATAATATATATGTTCGATGGTGTAACTGTAATGGTATGTCTGTTAAAGGTAATAAACGTAAGATAGAAGGCCCAACTACCTCCAGGGCTTATACCGTCCGTAACTTCGGTATAATTTTAGATTCTAAGCTAACATTTTACGATCGTTATGCGAACATAGTCGGCAGAGCACTTAGAATTTAAGGGTTTATTTTACGTATGCCCGTAACAGTTTGGTTGAGATTGAACTTCCACGTTCCAAGCACCAAAGGATTGTTGAGGAAGAAATTGCAATGCCCTCGAACCTTTGGAATGTTCTTGAAATCATCATGTCGCAACCGTTCCGTAGTCCATCAACTCCATCAGATTACAGCCTTGAGTGCAAATGCTCCATTCCCAGTGTCAATTATCTTCACGATAGTATTCCGATCGGGGCACAGAGTAGGTATCAGCTGGAAGCGTACTTTGATGAGAAAAGTTTTAACGAAGCTCAAATGTGATGGAATGCGTGCGAAACTCTGTTGGAGTGATAAATTAATTTTGGTTGGGCTTTGCTTGCCACAACGTTGCCGTATCTCAAAATCCCATCCAATCTTCATTCTTCCTACGTTTGCAGAGTGCGGCGCTCGTAGCAGTTACAAATGTGTACGATTATTTGGACGATATCACGATCAAAAAGCTGGTGCTACCGAAACTAAAGGCAGTGTTTGAGAAGAACCAAAGTGATTTGAAAATCATGGGCAACGTACTGCAGTGTGTCGAAAGGACGTTAGATAAACTAGATAAGTCTCAGGTGAGTTGTGTCTTCCCCAGCACGGCGACACCTGTCGGCCAGCTCACCATCTCACTCACCCGTTGAAATCCCATTCTCGTCTGCTGGCAGATAATCGACGAGGTGCTCCCTTTACTGCTCGAGGTTCGACTCACCGATCCGGACATAGTGGTGCGAGTAGTCAGTAAGTACGCAATTGAATTTTTCCCATAACCGTCCTCTGACCTGGAAAGCATTTATCGGTTCCGAACCCGAGGCCACGCGGCGATTCTGCGTGCCTGTGGCGTTGGAAGCTGTTCTGGCTCCCTGGCAAAGCACTACGGAATGTCTTTCAGCGTGTTTACATTTTGCAATTAGATCGAAATAGCCACGCTTCCAGCGGTCGGGCTCTTCAGCGTCCACGTTGCCGGGCACCTGTTAACGAATATCCGTTCGTTGCATGCGCCTAGGCCTATAGGCCGCTCTATCTGTTTTGTTCGCAGCGCAGGAAAACAGGGTCAACGGTAGCGCATCATCGACCAGGTTGCGGGTGGGATGCACAAGCAAGATACCTTAAGCCGTAGGGAAATGCACTGTAGCATGCATTGTCATTAACACGAAGCACTTGATGCGAGACGGTCCAGTTCTGCCACATGCAGCATAATCGTCGATTCCCACTGTTCCCTGGTGAAACCTGCTACCTTTGACACTGCAACTGTGATCATATAATAAAACTATAAGTCCAAGATTGGTTACTTAGCAGAAACATGATTCATGTGGTTCAAGTAGAGAATGGCTTTCAACCATATTTAGAATGTTTAACAATATTATAATAGCTCCTCCGGTATTCTGCGTAACACAATTAAGCTGCATACCTGTATAACACACGAAGTTACAGCGGCCGTTAATAACTATCGCACATACGTCTAGTAGGCCTCACACAGTGAATCGAGTGGAATAGTAACTAGGGTTGTTCGTTGCATAAAAGATAAACACAAAATAACGCCTGTCACTTTGACCTGTCAACTGAACACAGCATTCGAACTATGAATCGTCACGATTCTGTCGCGAGTTTAATGGATTTGTGATTGTACCTGCACATGCATTAAGCATTCAGCGATTCGTCACCGCAATTAGGAGTTTCAATAATTAGAAAAGAAGTTCATTTATAATTTGAGCTAATATCGTTCACGCCGGCTGCACATTTCCCGGGGGCTCCCACGCACAAGGTCGAAGCAAGAGAAAATTACGTGCGTCTATTGAACACCTACGGAAGCTCGAATGCAACCTTCTGCTGCTGCAACCACGTTCGCCTTTCGAACGGGCGATTGATGGCATTGCGCAATACCAAAAAGTTTATTTTTACTACAGCGTGGGTTTCGACAGCGATGAAGCAGTAAAGCTGTCACGTTTAGAATGGCTCGTTGGTTACCTAGAGCCGCAAACAACCGGCGCCTGGTCGCTTTCACAAGTTGCTTAAATCTGGTAAACATTATTTCTTTTCTCAGACGTGCTTCAGCTTCGAAGAAATGGTGAAGTATTTTCAGACGCGGACTGGTACTTTCCGAACACTTCGGTAAAAAGCTACATTGTGTTGAAATCACCCTAGTTTCATTTGCACAAAACTTTGTTTATGTGCAAGCTGATGGTACGTTGCTGTTGCAATACCCGAATACCATGAAACAAGTTGTGAGTAGATAATCAGCTTCCTCGTTTTCAATATTTCTACTAAAAATGATAATTGGCTTTAAACCACCCCGCAGCAGAGCTCATAAAACTGAAGCGTTACTGCTTTCAAGCCTGGCGTTTCCCTGCCATCGCGGCTTTACACATGGCTTCACTTTTCCTGCCTCGTCTGGTACCAGGAATCATAAATATAATTTAATGAGGTGGAAATCATGTCATAAGCCGGCTGATACACTAATAAAGCAAATTGTACAACGAACCGCACGCTGATGCGATGAGTCGTGTACGGGGTAAAAGTATGCATGCATGCATAGAGAGTGTCCGGTTGACGTGAAATTATTCATTGGACATTGGACCGCGGCCTCAATGCTTTCCGCCTGTTCCTCCCGCCTGTCCCCCACAGATATCTACCGAATCATGCTGTGTGACAAAAAGTATGGCTTAACCGTAAATATCATGGCGACCAAGGTGATGCCCACGCTGCTGCCGCAAACCGTGAACCCGACGTTGAATCTGGAACAGTTCATGATCCTTCTGGAGGTAAGACGCGTCGTGAATCGCACTGTCACGAATTACACGTTCACACGTTCTTGTTCCGTTACTGTTTCGCTTGCGTGTAGGTGCTTCAAGAAATGTTGGACCAAATAGATAGACAACAACGTAATAAATTGAAGCTGGACAATCTTTCGCTACCGTCACCAGACCGTCACCGACCACTGCGGCACCAGTTCTCGTCGGACAACATGAACGCCCAACAATTTAACATTCCGAATCTTCGAATCGATCAACGCAAAACATCGAGCGCAGAGGACATGGCGCGGAAGAACTCGACAGGTACCCGAAGAGGTATTGGCAACATCCTAGCCGTGTGCATGCTATAGTTGTGTCTGTGTTGTGTGTTAACCTCATTTCTAACAGGATCGGGTGCTCTAGGTAGCTGGTGGTTCGGCGGATCGCCGTCCTCGCCGGACAGCAACTTCCTGCGTGTGGTGAACGCCTTCCCGAACCGGCGCCTGTCCGACAACACTCTTATGACACCGAAAATACGAATCGCACCGTCTTGTGCTTCGTCTCCGGGTAAGTCCAGGCTGTTAAAATCATATAAAACACGTGTGAAAAATGGGACGAAGTAATAAGCAGTAATCAGTATCGCGCTCTGGATGTATGACGTGTTTCATTATGTATGATTTCGATGTATGTATGTTTCATTACGACCGCTGTGGTCTGCATCCCGAAAGGAACGCTAACGCGTGCTTTAAATCACTCGCGACGTTCCTGCCAATTGCGTGAGGTTTATTACTTGCAGTACATTCCTATTACTTACTGGAATGCGTTCTCGTGATAAAAGTCACAACATGCACATCCTTCAATTGTATTTTAATTTCAAAGCGAATGCATAAGATGATTATTGCTGACAGCATAGACACCATACAACGATGTGTTACAGTATTAACTGCACACGGCAATAGGTTCGCTGGTTGAGATGAAGGAATGCACGTAACTAGTGAGCTTCTACTTGGCCACGGAAATTAGTGTCCCGTTGCTGGTCGTCAATCTAGCTTTCGGTAACCGTTCTCTTCCCAGGTGGAACCCCGGGCGGAGGACTACCCATAAGACGTCACTCGAGCATTGGTCCACAGGAACGACGAGGCTCCAATATCAATTTGTCACCACCAACTGTAAGTAGCAGCCCATCCCACGGGGAATGTAGTCTTTAAGTAAGATTTAGGCGCGTAGTGAAGCGCTTACCTTTGCGTAGCGTTATTAGTCCGAGTAGCGAAACCCAGCATTAGTGAAGCCGCTAGTGCGTATTTTCTTGCCCAGGTCTCTATCGCTATGCGTCCTTTTTCTCGTTTTTTCTCTCACTGTCACAATAGTTACGACCCATTCCTCTAGCCCTTTGTGCTCGAAGAAAACTACGTCTAATTCTTAGATAGTGTAACAAACAAAAACGACAGAGTCTACCAAATCTTTTAGATCGTGCCAAGTTCATCGTTTGTAGAATTTCGTACTAATCTTCACAACCCCTTCCCTGTTCTAACAATTGTGGGTTAACCGCCTCGTGCCGAACTAATTCTTCACCGGAGTAAGCGATTGCCAATGAAGACAATCACGTGTTCGATCTTATGTAATGTCAAGAACGTGTCTCGATTATTCCCACGCCATGGATTAGCAAACCCAACAGTTACTAGCAATTGTTACTAATCACCAAGCTTTTAGAGAAGCTTTCCTTCCCAGTTGTTGCAACCACACGAATCTGTCTCCACTTCCAGGAGAAAATGAAACGTTGACCGATATAACTGCAGTCTCATGTCTAAGCTCGCCACAACGCTAACAACAGCCTTTACTATGGACTAACGTTCTTGCATTTTTTTCTCTTTTCCCCTTTTTCTGAATCTATTCCTTATTTTCCCTTCGTTTGCACTCGCAATTATTCAAACACTCACCAATGCAACTTTCACACACTAAAGCAGGCTTTCAGCGCTCGAGGAGGCTCCGGTTCAAGCCTTTCAGTGCCTTCCTCATCTGCTTATGTAGTAAGTTTTAAGAGATCAAACCCGATCGAGCAGTTTCGATCGACGGCTGCTTGGGCTTCAAAACGCAACTCCGACTCGCTGCCGCGCCCCCTTTCCCTCTCTCTATCTCTCTCTGTTTTTCTCATTGTCTCTTCCTCTCTATTCTTTCTTTAACACTTTTTCTATCGCTCCGTTAGTCTATTAACGCATCTTTTTGTGCATTTCACCATCTATTTGAATGAAACGTTGAAACTGTCATTTGTGGCGTCCAATGGCATAATTCTGGCAGAAAAGAACAAGTTATTGCACCGTCTCAATGTGTCCTCGCGTGTGTGTTTTGTGCTCGTCGTTACACGCTTTCGGGCCGATTGTTGCGCAGTCCTTGTGCTGGAATTGGTTCACATGTGTGCTTCCGGTCGATTGTTATCGTTCGCTCGTCCTGGTTTCGTCCTTCTCGTCCAAATCGTTTGCTTTCGTATACGTTTTTGTGTGCGCGTGTCTGTTCTGTTCACAAGTTTTTCGTGATTGCAAAAATCGATGGATATTCAGTTTGTTTGAAAAAGAAGAATGCACAACTTCTTCCGGAACTCCCTTCACTGTTGCGCTGTCTGTGTTGTTTGTCCCAAAAAAGTTCACGCTACAAAGCGGATCACTTCTGTCGGTCCTGTCCTAATCCGTGTCCCTGAATGATGTGGCTGTCATCCCAACTTGCGTCTACCGAGCTGCTGTTGCTATCGCCATAGAGCTTCGCAGCAAACCTTCATATGGGGCGCACAATTTTCCACCTGTGACCCTGTCGGAAAAATAACTATCCCAACTTATGGACACTCTCATTGAACTCACATTGACTCCCGACACAACTCATCACAACCAGGGCAAATGACGGACGCGGAAAAAACTATAGACTCTTCTTTTTTCATACAATTTTCCTAACATTACACTACGTTCAGCATAGGACGAGCCGGAAGCAGGAGCTAGCCTGGACAGTTCCCGGCCCACCTGTGGAGCGTGCCTGAACACTTGTCAACATTTGACAACTGGCAATTTTTAGTTTCACAATTTTTGTGCCCTGCTAGCTCGTCGAATAGTTTGCCGGCGAGTTAGTAATACGTTGTCTGAATAAACCGGCAAGCCGCAAAAGTTACCATCCACTGACCTGTTGCTGTACCACTACTTGACACATGAAGAAAGTGTTTTTTTCCGTGCCAAGCCAACAAGTGGAAAGCTACAGCAAATGGCAGTGTTTGCTGTTTTGTTTGTCTTGCTTTCGTCAGGCTTTCAGGGTATTTGCAGTTCACCGTACAGGATATTTTTTCCCCTTTGCGTGAAGGGAGATAGGATAAGGTATAACAACCGATCAACGTTTTGCGGCTGGCCCATGATTCGAATGATAATTGAAAAAAAGCTTTCCTGTTTGTTTCCATTACGGCATTGATGGAGACCAAAAGTTATGGCCCAAAGTATGGTATATTAGTTTATCTCCCGTCGGCGACCTTTCATAGAAATAAAGTTTGGGGCCGAAAATAGACACAACATTCATTTCAGCACGAATGTTGCTTTAATCTTCTTGTTGCTTTATCTAACATATTAAATCGATGGAAAAAATCGACAAATATCAGCTTGAAATCAACAAATTGAGTTCACTGAATTAAAGCTAACATAACAATGTTACTATAAAGTCGACTACAATTGCGTGCTTAGGAGATTGCTCGGATGTTGCTCAAAGCATCATCTCTAATATCTAATTGCCTAAGACATCGGTTCTAAATGGAATAAATCCAAAACTGTACATGACCTTTTCCACCGTCTTGAGTGTCTCCATCTGCTAACCTTTTGTTCAATGTGAACGTGAACGTACATCCCCTGTGATTTCTAGTTTTATAGTTTTTGACCTGTGCCGTCCAAGCTATGTGATTTGTGGCAATTAAGCTATTGTTACTATTGTTTTAACATTTTGAAAAGTATTTGATTAACGAATTTGTTATGCTCACGGTCCGTTTGAACTGTATAAATTACTTGATCAGTGGCTGAACTTGTGCTGTGTGCTTCTTGCGTTACTTAAACTCGTTCCTGCTTGATTGTTCATTTAACTAAATTCATGGTTACATATGCGAATTTTTTTAATCCTTTTTATTTGATTGTTAACGGACATGTGCTAGTATTGATGTTATGTTTTAGTTTTCAATTTATTTATATTTTGCTTTTTTATTGTTTGTACAAATAAAACAATGAATGGTGACAGACTTTATGTGAGCAAAAACGTCTGATAGTTTTGTATTCTAAACAGCTCCACCAGTCGATCGATAGTCAGTGAAGGTGATTTATAGACGCCTGTCATGGCAACATAATATAACACCATACGACAATCTATCACTCTACAGGGCACCGTGGTTACGCAATACTATACACTAGCATTCTCACATTTTCACATCAGTCACTGCCGCACTTTCGCATTCACGAATGCATTTAATTCGCGGGGCAGTTTAACATAAAGCTACTTGATCCATCGACATCTGAAAGCATACAGAAAAAATAAGCTTCTCTTTCCTTTGACTTTAGCTTGCACGGAGCATGATCGTGAGTACTATCTGTCTGTAAATCTCTTCTTTTTACCGTATCCACAACATAGAGTCAGTAGTCTTTCTGGTGGAGACCATGTAACAAATGCATAGGTTCCTTCTCGTGCCCGGTCCACACGATCTGCCAGGATTTTTTATCGCCCAGTATCCCGTATCCGGTTTGAACAGGCACCCATGACGGGAGACGAGTAAAGCTTAAACTCATTAAACGAGAGACAGTTAACCGAAATTATGATTCACATCATCCGCTGGTCGGAATTCGTTTGATTTGTTTGTATTAATTGCGATGTTTTAATCACTCTTAATTCTTGGGTAGTCCACAAAATGGTTTACTACGAATCTATTACGCGTTCGGTTTGTCTAAAACAAATGTTTGGAGACCTGTTGCTATATAACAGGTAATGCTACACTTATGCTTTATGTTTGAAGAGGTATCCCATTCTCTATATGCAATGTTTGATAGTTAAGTTTGTTTATTTCAGAATGTTTGAAAAATAAATGTTTTCACTGTTTGTATGGTGAATTTTGGTTTGCAGAATCAAATGATATGGACATGCGAAGGATGTTTTGTGATTGTTCCATTTCCACTTCGCAAAGATCCGCAGCTGTTATTAGGCTGTGCATCGTTTCGTTAATTTATGGAGCTTTTGGGTAGTGCAGTACAGGCGAGCTAATGCAGTTGGTAACATTATTCGATTTGTCTAAAACTTATTTGCTAACACCATAGTATGTTTTCATATCCCTACTACATAATTTTAATGAAAAAATGAAAATAGATGTAAAATTATCAGCTTGGTACTTTTCAGTTCCTGTTACCGACCTATTTGTTCACTTAATGAACCATTAATTGATTGAAAACTCTCTAGCCGTAGTGTTGTTCCTGTGTTGTGCTAATGCACACGAATGACTGTTTGTTATTGTTTTATTGTGTTGTGTTGTGTAAATAACGTTTCTCTTCTTTCCGTTATTAAAAGGTATGTGGCATAACGTTGAATTGTTTGCTATGAACTAACTTCTATACGCTATACCATTTTTTGTGATTCCTCAACTTATTGAAAATCAATTGGCATTGTAACGTCATATCTACAATAATATTATGTTAAACCAAATTATTCGACTCTGTAAGAGAATATGTGCGAACATGTGCAAAGTGCTTCCTAAATATGCGTAAACGGACCAAACCATCCATACAAAGATTTGATCCATCCCTTGAAGATTTGATTTACCAAACTGTGATATTCCGCAATTTACCAATATCTTAAATATCTTGAATAATCAGGTATCGGTAGTCATGGTACGGAAATGCTACGACATTATGGCCAAAAAAATGTCGATACTCTGCTCTCTGCTCTACACTCTGCTCGTATAGCTTTCAATCATATTGCATCGTATTGTACAGGAAAAATATAAAAAGTAAATGAGTATTTCATTGCAGTCGGAAGACAAACTTCTCTGTATCTCCATGTAGGTGATTAAATTAAATTACTAAAATATACAAGCCTTAACTAATTAAATGCAAGGCGTAGGTTTTTAAAACTTGATATAAAAATAAGCACAATTGAGAATGTTTCCACATCCGTTGAAAGGTTTGCCCATATTCTCTGACAAATATGACAAACGACACAGCATAACAATAAAGACAAAACAATCGGAAATTGACAAAATTGACAACCACTAATTGCATTTTGCTTCTTTTCTCTTTTCTTCCGACATTTTTCTCTTGTTTTGCGGATCCGCTTGGTTTCTGTTCTTTCGTCTTTCATAACTGACGCTGTCGTGGCATCCCTACGCAACATGTTCATCCATCCGACGACGACGCAACGCGCCTGGAACCTGGATAAAAACTACTACAGGGAGGCTCGATGCCGAACACTTCGAGCAGTGTTCCATTCTTACTATCGTCGAGCATGCAATCAATAAGGAGCCGTCGTACCTCGACCGTGCTCTCGTCCGGACCGCTCGGTTCCGGTTCCGGTCTGCTCCAACAGCTCGGTTCCGGCATGGTAAGACAACTGACTGGTTATGGTGGCTCCGGTGCCGCAAGTCCGGTTCAACAGTCTCTTTTCAATGGAAATTCTAGTAGTCAGACTCGAAACAATTATGTACGAAAGTGTCCATCACTAAATATTACGTTTAGTCGTTAAAACTCACCGCATCACCCACACACCTGCACACACACAACTACACACGTATCGCATAAAACCACCAGTGCTGTTTCGTCCAATTTCTTCATCATTTATCGCTTCTTTCTGTCCCATCACTCTCAAACTTTTATGTTGACACCGGTTTTGCTTACATCCTAACATTCTTTGGTGAACTTTTATTACTTTTCTTTTGAGAGCAAATGATATTCGATGAAATTGAATGTTTTTTTCATAATCCGGTTTAATGCATATTTGTCTATTACAACTTTGGACGTTATTTCTTAATTATTATGCATCATGTCCAGTATTTTTCTTCACTTAAAAAACCTAAAAAACCATTGTATCGATTGGAATGCTTTGAAATGTTTTGTTTCAAAAATCCAAATGGCATCAGCATTTCAGTACCGCAATTTTTTTTTCGATGCATTTTTTTATATCACTGGTTTTACAATACATTTTTCCTTTTCCTATTAGTTTTGAAACTTTTTTACAATTCTTGCCGTTACGCTTTAAGCCTTACTGCTTTCATTCACAATCGAACTTTTATTACATGCTGCTAATTTTTGAATACCAATCAAAATTAACATTTACATAAAACAGTATACTGAAAATTACGGATAGAGAAAACAAGAAAATCGTACGAAAAAGTCACATTATGTTTAAATAATACACTCAAAGGGAAAGAACATTTTCGAACTCAGCAATAATAGCAAAAAGCTAAGTGTGTAGTTGAGGATAATTTGGCATTGGGAACCATAAAACGAGAACTAAACCGCGAACTAATTCGTAAACTATGTTGCTCTAGAGTGACGGAAGATGTTGTTTAAGCAGTTAATAAGTTAACATTCTCCGCACATCGAGTGAACAATTTACGACAACGGCCGATAGTGGTTATAACTATTAATCGGCTTACAATTTCAATATTGTCATCGGATTCCCGGGCAGAGAGCAAACACTAATATTTCATGAACCGGTATAAAGAGTCTGATTTCGGAATTTTTACACTGCTAAACTGCAAAGCAACTGGTACGTGGCTAAAGAGCAGCGTTTAAGTTTCATACATTGCAACAACCACAGGATTCGCGACGAAATCTGAAGCATGAGACGTTAACGTATACCATCGTTTCACATTGACATCGAGTGACTTAAACCCTAAACCGTAAGTACATGGAACGAGGTTGTGGCAAAAACAGCGATGGGTTTTCAAAAATTCTTACAATCGACTCGAACGAGAACTCTTCGACTATTTCTGTCTTCTATTACATAGAAGACTCGGCAGGTTGAACACCGTGTATGTATGTGCCATGTATGTGTTTGTGTATATGTTATTAGTAGACAACAAATGCTACTGACGAGCTCAATGTGCAACATCGATTTCTGCTGACAATCGATATTCTAGAAGTAGAACACATTAGACTAAAGACGTGCTAAAACAAAGCCAATGATATACCATTTAGAGCAGACTTCTGAATATCGCTCTATAATTTTATATTACAAGCGTTTGCCTAAATCAAAACACCGTTCGGCAATGTATGACTATAAATTGATGAGAGAAAAACGCAGACCAAAATAGAATCCCATTCGCGTTTATTTCGGGCTCCCTACAACCATACATGTTTTTAATCAAATAAACGGGATACAGCGATTTAATGGCGATGTTAAAAATAGAATGCATATATTCCTATTCACACACTACAAACTAAAAAAAAATAAAATCAAGCACTTATTTTTATAAGTATTTATATGGTATCGAGTAGATCGATCTGCCCTGCAATGCGATGAATGCGATTTGCATGTAAACCGTAAATTAGAAGATGTTGCCATTGGACGTTGAAAGACGTTGGAACTTTGGTCTATGCATTTGAAACCGGACTGTTTAAAAAAAAAACAAATGTTTATAATATTTTAATGAAAATTTCCATTTTATTCAAAATATGTGCCATCGCTAACTATACATTTATCCCATCTCTCGGGTAATTTGTGCATTCCCAGATGAAAGGATTCTTCATCTTTTTAAGTAAACTAATTTCCCATTTCGACTTTCTCGTAGAAAAACGAAGGGTTGCTCAGCTAATACGTGTCCCATCGATGAAAATGAATGATATTCGAAAAGAACCAAGTCTGATAAATACAGCGGTGAGGAATAGCAGCTCCCATCCAAGTAATTTGCTAGTATCCTGAACCAGTTTGGCATCGGGGGTCATGGAGACGCCAGGTTCAGTGGTCATTAAGCTCCACCTGGCGCCTCCATTTCGGACAAGAAGAAGCGGCAATTTGGTCGTTTTTCGATCAATGCATGGTTCATATTGATCATTTGTTATCAGTAGTGATCTGAATTAAAGGTTTCACCAGGTTATAGGAGCTAGTGTTACACCACACCTTTCTGGTCCCATCAGAAAGTCATTTTTTGGAGTCTTCCGACGCTTTTTATTTGTAAGCCAAAATCGCCATTTTGAAATGATTAAGCCACTAAAGCACAGCAATATTCCAAAAACAAGTCCCGACAAGCATTTGGTGCTTTCGTTGCATTTGATGGATTCTGAAGCAGTTTACTTCAAGAGATAGCCGAAAAATAATAATCCTTTTAAAGTTCGGTTGCATTTCTTTTTTATCTGTACTCATTTACCGGATGCCACAACAAAGTAATGAAGAATGAAGTCCAAATCGGCAGGTAGAGCCATCTTTATTGTTATTTATTATTCGTTTTTCCGGTTTCAAACGCATAGACCGTCACGCATAGATTATATAATACACTGACCATCACTGTGATGAATTCAACAACTTTGTTCTTTACTGGAACTGGATA
The DNA here is from genome assembly GCF_943735745.2 of Anopheles bellator. NCBI lineage: Eukaryota > Metazoa > Arthropoda > Insecta > Diptera > Culicidae > Anopheles > Anopheles bellator. The sequence continues at coordinate 30,676,301 of NC_071285.1, forward strand.
TGGGTGGGTCTCCAGAAGTTGTAGGCAGACTTTGACTTGTTTTGTCACTGGTTCGTTTGAAAACAATGGAAATTTGGTACGATCAACGTTTTAATAACAGATGCAGGATCACCTCATTCCCATCTTGTAGCACTTTTCTCTCTCCAATGGTTCGTCTATCTATTATTACACTTTCTATGAATATATATTTAATAGTAATTCCAAATTCTTTTAAAGCCCATAAGGTTCTATTGGATCTTCTGTAAAAATCCTGTCTATCAACTTTTTTTTCTCAAAACGAGCTAAAGTATGCACGTGGCTACGAAACGTGTCTTAATGTGGTTTAACATGTATAGCTAATTCTTAGGTCGTTGGAAAGACTGTAAACTATGTCAGCGTTCAATAGCGGCGTCCTTTCAAAGGCCCCCTGATATTCTAGTGCCTTCGACCACCGTTACAATGGTAATGGATTGTGTATGTACAGTGTATTGAAAAGCTGCTTGATGTCTTTTCCTAGGAAATAATAATCAACTTGTAATCGTTCTGCACACCTCATGCAACCTAACGCATATGATACCTAGCGCGTACTGCTGTAGAAAGTGAAGCTCGGTTTCCTTCTTCCGTACTTTCTATTGTAGATCTTCAGCATTGTGGTGACCCTTACATGCATGCGTCAATCGTTACTGCGTTTCTTCGATGCTCTACTTTCGACTCTCTGACTGTCGGTCTTCTCTTTGTTGAATGTCAGCTGACCCGTTTTGCTTCTCGTCTTCAGTCCTAGATGTATGGTATTGCTTGATGTTGCATCCCGAGACTCATCTATTGCACTGCTAACTGTTTCGTCAAAATATTCTCCAATATAAGAAAGCAGAAAACCGATCTTTTGTAGCCACCCTATCTTTTGTACCTTCAGCCCATGTCTACGTTGAAGCTTACATTGTAATAACTGTCAAAATTAGAAAAGACAGCCAAGAACTTGTATGCTTTCAACTAAATACACAGCAAAATCTGCTTGTAAGTTTCTAATTCTTGTTCGCCGTTAGCTGCATCCGTATGCTTGTGCTTCAACATATGTTTTGGAAAATCTCTTTTCCGTTGCTCATTACTCTGCCCGGGAATCTCTAGTACATACTTATTGTTATGTAAACTTCTTGAATTAAATTACAATCAGGTTTTTTCCTACCGGAAGAACGATAACGTATAATCATGATACCTTGGTTGAACAGTCAACTAGAATTTATGTTGTACTCAATGCCAATATTTGTGCCTCATCAACTCAATGCTTTGCTTTATGGTTATTTGTGATCAAACTCAACATCGCACAGTTCCATAAAAGTGTTATCTTTTCCTGCTGTCTTTCCTGTTTGTTTGTTATTTATTTACAATATTTGCCAATCGTCATTATCGTCTAAGTCATTTTCCATTTAACGGTACATTTAGTCTTTTTCATGTATATTTTATAACTCCATTACTTATAATATTATTTCATCTTTTTTGTCACAATTTAGTACTAGGACAATCTTTCATTTCATCTGTCTTCGGGCACGTGTATAACCGTATGTAACCATTTCATGCTCGTACGTAGCGAATTGGAAACTTATCCAATAATCCTCTTCAGGCTTCAGGCAAATATTTTGTGCTCATTGATGTTTTAAAGAATCTTTAACATCAACCCATTTTCTTCCTTTTTATCTTCGCCAATCGTCACCACTCCGAATTACATTTCATTCTCGAATTGTAGCTGATTGCTAGACACACTAGACTACTTATTATTTATTCAAAAATGTACTTTTATTGTTAAGGGTATACATGATTCGTAAAGTATCAACATTACCAGATTTCTTTATTTACATGCGACAAGATAAGATCTTCAATGTCTTAATGTTATGTTCTGTAACATCCTTTTGTTATTATTTCAATATGTCTACATCTAGGTTTCAAAGCTATGTAATGTATTTGAGCTTACGAGAAATAACACGTACATGGTGACTCAAACTAGCAAAAGTTACTCCAAGTATTTTTGCATGCCACATTCAATGACAGTTATTCCAATTTTCGGAATAAGCACTGATGACTACACCGTCCGCCACCACCATTTTCATAAATGAGGAAAATCAAATTAATGAAGGCTCTTCCCATTCTGCAATGATGCTAAGGCAATAAAGTACAAAGCGGCGGCCGTTTCAATTGGATCGGGCGTACGCAAATGACGCACCGACCGCGGTGGTTTAGTATTTCATTACACGTATTCTGTCTAATCTGGTTTGATGTATTGGACCGCTACGCAAGGCTAGCATTTCCGTTGACAGGTGGCGTGTGCGTCGACGAAGGCCGCACACGGTTTCGTTTACGGCCATTTTTCTTGATAGCTGTCATTTGTTCTCATTTCCGGCAAGCCTTGCTTTTAGCTTTTTCCGACACCGGGCTCCAACATATAAGTATTCGCGGCTTAGTTTCCGTGCGGCTGCAAGGTAAATTAAACGTGTTTTTCTCACCGTGTACTTAGTACAAGGTGAACGGAAACCCCGCGGGTAATCTCATTGGGCGTTCAGCATACGTAACGTATCTTGGAAAGGAAATATTAAATGCTAAAATTTCGAGCAAACAACATGCTCGTCTAACATTGATGGTGTTCGACCTGAGGACGTACTCAAATTACGAACGGGTTTGGTATCTGCCCGGCGTATATCGAAAAGAAATTAAACTCAGAGTAGCTTATTTTGACTTTCATGAGCCATTTGCGGTATTACCGCTGCCTTTTCTTTCCAAAAAATAACAATCACCATCCTATTCACTGTAAATGAGATGGCACCGAAGGAAAAGAAAATGGGGTGCATGCGGTATTCACCTTCTGCCGAAAGACTCATTTTGCCATTGTCAGTAACCAGATGAAATGGTAATCTGAAAGTTGGAAAAAAAAATTAATCTTCTTAGAATTGCTCGGTGAGCATGTTCTCTGTGGCATGTAGTTAACACAAAACATATGAACACAATGAAAAGTTCCCTGCCCACTCTGATGCAGAAGACATCCATTAAAACTGATGGAATAAAAAAAGTCATCATTTCATCACCACAAGCATCGTTGAAATTTCTTTAAAGTACTAATACAGGTTCAAGGGTGCTGGGAAGAACGATGAGCAATTTCGGAACGAATGTCTGTATTGTATTGTATTTCATCTGTGTGGTTTATTTTGCCCTATTCATTACCCTTTCTCAACATATACTGTATTTTTGCAAAAATGAACGAATTTTTAATCGGCCTTTTCCGAGTGAGCGAAAAGCAAGGAATTTGTAATTATTGAAAAGTTTCATTACGATTAGTAACATTGCTGTATGAGTGTCAAAGGATTTATACCAACCTTAGAAAAGGCACCAATTAGTAAATTCTGTTAAATTTCTGGATATTTTTGTCAATATTTTAGTATCTTCATTTATAAGGTAATCGTGGAAATAACGATACGTGACACCGTTTATTTTTCGTTTCACATATATTTCCGCCCCGCTGCAATGAAAAGATTGCTTTTCCAAACAGGCGTGATTGTTATTTCTTATAGGTTACCATATTTCACTGTGCTATTGATTAAAATAAGTTAAGCTCTAATTTCTATTGGTAGGTTTGTGAAACATGTTTGCTCGGAAACCAATATTTTATATTTATGTTTGTGTTAACATTTATTGTTATTGTGTTAACAGCTTCATAAAACGACAGGCTTGTAAATTGTTACATAGCGGCACCGCTTATACTTCACCGTACCGGGCAAAAGCACCAACCGCAATCTCAGAACTCATGCATTGCTGATTCGTGCGTTAGAAAGCGAAACACACCAGGCGCCTCCATTCGACAGTTCTCACCTAGCCTACTAAAAGCTGCTTCAGACCTAACCAAATCGCACATAAAGAACTAAACACTTACAGAAGTCACCCAATTTGATCTGGAAATGCGCCTGAAACAATTGTATGCTAACAGTAACAGATTTGGGCTTGCGAATAAAAAATGGAGACCCATGCACACGCCAGCTTATTGTAGCGAATGATTCCAACAGCACACTGTCTCGGTTATAAGCAGTTAGTTTAGCAGCAAGATTCCCACCACTGATACACCGGCTTAATAAATGACACTCTCAATGCGAACAGCTACTACTACTACACAACAACAGGCACAACCTTGGTAATACGACTATCATCACTACAACCACCACAGCCAAAATCACCACTGACCAACATTGATTCGATGGCATAATTTATTAGGTAGACAAGCAGCAGGCCGAACGATCGAGGCGTTGTGATTGATTGGAAAAAAGGCTTTCCTACAAAACTTGTCTTGTTTTTTCTTTCTCTCTTTCTCTCTTTCTCTTCCAATTATTTCTTTCGCAATCCTGAAAAACCGTTATTGTGTTGTTTCTTGGTAAAACATGAACTAAAATATGTATTAAAAACGTCAACAACTATTATGTCGCTTCGGGCATCATCCACCTTCTTCGATAGTCGACCGTCGTCAAGCAATCGTCCAAAATATCCAACTTAAAGCCACTGGATCTCCTATCGTACGCGCCAGCGACACGTACCAATACGAGCGCCACCAGCAGCTTCCAGCGTAGCTTCCAAAAAAGCCAGAAGAAGGCGATCAAGAATCTGCGCAAGAGCTTCAAACTTTGAAATCCAGCAAGCTCACGTTGGGACGATGCCGTGCGGCAAGTACTCGGAAAGTGAGCAAAAGTACAATACGTTCCAAACATGGGCATGAAAGCGGGAGTCAGAACTCGCACTGGAAAGGTTTCTCCAATTCTTCACCAACTTTGGAGAGTATTTTTGACGCCGGAGTCAATGCGTTCTCCTCTGTGACACTCATCGATTATACCATCCACATGCACCCCGTAATTGAGCCTTCCAATATGTGTGCAGAATCCATGTGTGCGTTTTCGATGTTGCGAACGGGAATGAAGCTATGAAGAACTAAACGGATGCAAAACTCCCTCGGACATCCTCTATGCTGCCTATTATGTCTCAACTCGTCTTATGACTATGCTATCGTCGTGCGCTACGGCCAATTGCTGTGTGTCGTTGCTCAACCTATCGCTACTGTCGCTTCTTCTACGCTTGAACTATAATTTCAACTACTTTTTGAATCGCTATCGCGTGCCAATAGATGTGAGTCAACTTCATGTCGATGTTCACGGTAGTATGCCTACATGTTAACAAATATAAATAAGACACCAACAGGGTAGCGTTACCAATTAGTACACACAAAACACGACATCTAACAATGAAAACACCAGTACTGCGAAAGCAACGACTATAAGGCCTGGTAAACAACGCACCTAATGGATGGAAGCTGGTGAAAACACATGTGTTGCACTTGGAGCATAGCAGAGCACATCGGTTTCTATCTGTATCTTACGATCAGAATCTTAAATGTTAGCATACGGCGAAATGGTTATCAACAAAGGCTATATGTGCACCAAATTTTATGGGAATCAATCGTAATAACACCAACACTGCAGTGCACAACGAGAATCAAACAGATAGCCTCATGCAGAACGCGCAGACCGCAGAGAAAGCGACCCGAAATGCACCAGTTCATCCTTTGGAAGTATCGTATTGGTATCATGCGGATGTTGGTGTGTTGTTTGGTAGGATAGACAATTTCTCAAAAACGAGCATGAGGTTTTTACTCCCAACTGGGCGGTGAGATTTGGGTTAATACAAAATGCGCAACACTATTCTACGGGTCTTCGGAAAGGAAACCGATGTTCGATAACGGTACTTTGAACAAGTAAGATCGTATCAATAGAGCATAGTGTATTCAGTAGAACCTGTAAAAGTTGGATAGAATATCATATCACACAAATATCGAAAAATCTTCCCACTAACCCCAATAGCAACTCCTGACAGTAGAAATTTGCAATACTATTTTCAAATATCTGAAATGTTGGCTAACAGAGTATACACTTATTTCGTTAATCAATCGCGGCCACTTTTCTTTTATTCACTTCAATGCTGGTCTTGCGATGGAATTGTGCCGTAGGAATCGTTTTGTTTTTCCGCGATATAAATCAAAATGTGATTTTTTTTTTCTTCACCCCAAGAGTATATTGTAACACGTATGTACGGAGATTTTTCCAACAGCCACCACAGTCAAATGCATGCCTCTTCATTACCACCAACCATCCATTAACGAACCATTCAACTGTCCCGCTGCTTACCTCACCTGTTGTTCACCACAATAATCTGTATACTTTCAGATACTGAACACCAAAAACTTCAAATCCGTACTGGAAAAAGTTACTAAAAATCGCCCACGATCGTCCTCTTTATTTGGCATGGACAATGATCGTTAAAAACTAGAACGTAGAAGCAAAGGGGGAAAGCTATAACTTTGAAGAATGAGTTAATTTGCATCAACTGAACCATCTTAAACATGAAGTTCAAGCACACCATCACACAGTTGTCATCGTTTCCATTCAATGGATAGCACACTTGCACCAGAATATCGCAGAGTCCCCGGTGTTTCGGAGACTGTAGTTGGGATTTTAAGCAAAACAGAACGTTTCATCTTCTCTGCTTACCAACAAATCCGGCCCCATTTAGCTTCACATGCACTAATTGCCAAGAACCCACAGTCACAAGAAAATCCATCGCTATTACTGGGAAATATCAGTATCTCCGTGAAGCACCGTTATCCGTCCAGCCTTTCAATCCCACTGTAGAACCCGGTATGGACAACTTGTAGATCCCGAATTCAGCAACCCCTGTAGTTGCCCGTACCAATTCCGTACGTGTAGCCAAAGTTTGTCCTTGTGTCAAATCTATCATACACGCAAAAGGACCCGAGGTAAGCCGAGCTCAGCCAGATATCAGTTTACGTAGAGAAATGTAGTGTTAGCCAGTAGTAAGAGCGCTTTTCTATTCTGATGAGTAGCTCATTGCCTACTGGGGTAGCCTGTAGTGGCGTAGTTTACTAGCCATAGTATCTTATAGTATCGTACACAATGATGTAATGTTGCCAGTTATCCAACGTTATTGACAAGCTGTTTATATTAGTTAACTTTAATGTGAATAACATTAGTTATCACACTATCTAGCAGTTGGATCGAAACGAATCTTTCTTTTTGTTCTCTGTAGATGTTTGAAGTACATCATATTTATGATACGATTACTTGTAAATCTTTATTGCGTGTGTAGTAAGCAAAATGGAGTGATTGATGACATCATTGATTCGAATTGCCATAAACATTTTCAAAAATTTTTCTCCTCTACTTGACGAACAGCTTAGTGCGACATTGGTTAGCTATGCTGGTAACGGATCCAATTAAATTATTTTGCACTTTATGGTTTTTAAACCTTACCTACCAACAGAATACAAACTGTGAATTGGGAAACAAAAATTCGAACATAGGCTATCCATTGGCGCTCGGGTGTGGTAAATTTTGATACTATCGTTTGCTTAAAGAAATGTGATCAATCCACCAATTACAACAGTTTCTGCTATCATGTCCAAATTTCTTATAGACACATGGTGTGGTGCACCGTTTGGCGTAATTCGTTTTAAAGTGCAATAATTGAAAAACCAGTCTCTTCGGCTGTTTCCATATTATCATTATCAACGCCATGTACTTGTGTCAAACGTTACCATAAATATCACGCTACTTACATATGGTCTGCACTAGTTTTCATAGACATTAATATTTTTATCATTCCTATTTTCCCACTCGCAGTTTGTGTTGTATACTTCATTTGCATGTTGCATCATTATTTGAACTGTTGATCGCCAAAACGTACCTTTTTGCATACAAATTGCTTGTGTAAGCACTATTAAAATCGTAGTAACTTAGTAACCTAATCACAGTATGACCCTAGTTTGTTTCAACCTTAGACCAACTAACTCTCAACCAAAACTACTGCTGCTAAAAGATAAACTCAAAGCCCCTAGTTCTAAATAATCTGGACTCTACATGACTTACGGTTTCGATATCAATGTGACATCTTTTCTTTTTCTGAATGAAATACAGTAATCTGAAAGACACACATTTACTGAAACTAACGCCAAAACCGTTGATCTATTCCTTCAGGTGTATTCTTTTTTTTATGTGTCGGAAGTACTCTTATCTTACAAAACTATTTCTTCAGAAAACATTATTTTTTTATGTAGTCCCGGACTATCCATATTCGTCGCATCGTGTATAACATTCAGTGTTTCGTGTGTATGTGCATTGAAGTTATGGACTGTTGATAGATGCTATGCAAACGTAGCCACGCTCTTACTTCAAGTTCCTCATGATAGTTTTACTGTTTTTCTTTTTTCTTTCTTCTAATCTGAACGCTCTAATATTATCTGATCATACCTATTTCAATTTCATCTTTCTTCTGCTATTCATTCTTTTCTACATACCTAAACATCTCCATGTGTATTCCTCCTTCATCGTTTTATGTGTTGTTTTAATTTTCGCATATGGTCAACCTCACATTCCTCGAAATTGAAAAAAAAACACAAAAACCGACCATTCCTTTCTGAATTGCAGCGACAGTTGTACGCACTTATGACTAAAGATAGATTCACGGTCAGCAGTAACACTAGTCCACAGGCACCAACTGCCAAACCACAGGGAGCCCTATCTGCATCGGCAACTTCTCTCAACACTGCTACGACCACCACTAGCACAGTCCCTCACAGCAGCAAGCTAGCCACAGGCGGTACAGGCACCTTTGCCAACTTTACCTCCGCCATCACGGTCAACGATGCTTCAACAACTCTTTCGTCCATCACGCAGATCGTAAGAACGCCAACAATCAGTTGTCCCACGGCGTTACCCATCACGACCACTACCAAATGTCCATCGCCCAGTAATTCTCGGGCCGTCTCTCCTGGTACTGGGCGGGCGAACAGCCTCGGAACCACACCAGTAGTAGTCACAGGTGGTTCTGCTAGAGCTTCGTCCGTAACGCATGTCTCCAACTTTACAACCTCGCGCGTATCGGTTCTACTTTCTCCAACCACTTTGCCTACTGTCGGTGCGTCATCAGCTAAATCACCCACCTTATTCGGTAGCGGTGGTAACCGTTAGTTTCACGTAGTCGCCTCAATACCTCTGCTTGCATGCTAACAATCATGAGCAGCCTACTGCGAGCACCTTTGTCCATTGTTGCGATGGTCTTCGGCTTATTTCCCATTTTTTTCGAAGCACCCTCAATACACTTTTACTAAAACTTGTCACTGCGTGTGTTCCAATAAATCGCAATAGTTTTTGACAAATGCACGATGTTGTTATCGTGTGCCACTCGCACACTGGCGCCCATTAAAAAATGGCTTTCAGGCCACCGAGGGACAGCCCAAAACTTCTCTCAAATAATGTTGCTCCAATTCAAGCAACTACTCTTATGCGGAATCAAACGCCAGAGCGGATCATTCTAGTAGAGCTGATTAGGAAGTTGATCTTCAAGTAAGGTAACATGCATCAGGCCATCAGGTTGCCGGATAAGTAAGTAGTAACATGAATCTTTCGAACATAGAAATATCGATCCTTCACTTTAACTCACCGTCAAGCGATTGTTATGGAATAATTGCCTGACGGTGTAAAAACAATTTTTAAACTCTAATACACAATGTTTGTCGTAAATGCAAACGAACCAAGCCTCTGTGGTCCTCGTATAAGAAACGCAAACACAGACAGAAGGCATTGTTTGGTGAAATTTTTACCTACAGCGAACTGTTGTTCCGGTAGTGCTCAAAATGGATAGAAGTAATAGTGTACCGTGTGTAAGGTGTTCATCCCCTATAATCCTCAATGTTCCTTAGAATACCTATGGGTTGAAATAATTTGACCTCGCTGGACTTAAAAGTATTACCTATTACTGGTAAAACTGGTACAGTAGAGTCACAACAAATACTTATGATCCTTGAATAGTGAAGCTCGACAATCTGTTAATTTGAAAATTAACGACCCAACAAAACAATGAACTAATGTCTATTGTGTAAAGTGAAATCGGGAAATAACCGACCTTCAATACAACTACATCAGCCATAATGAAATACCCCAAGAACAAACCAAAGAGTGTGCCAAGCAACACAAGCGATTTGCAAAATATAATCATTTTGAATCTGTTTGCACAGTTTTAGAGATCTCTATACAGGCTTGAACAAAAAAGTTAGAGAAAAACAATAATGTTGTTCAGTTTAAGCTAAGTACAATCATAAAACGAATAGGCAAGTTGGCAACTGCAGTAGTATTATTGCAATAGCTTACTCAACGACAATCTTATAAATTAAATAGTTCATGTAAGTCCGCGATCATAGCTTATGTTGGGTAATTATGGAGTAAACTTATACCAATTGCGGCAATTGTTACACACAGGGCAAATGTCACCGCTACCTATCGGTTCCGTAGTTTTTCTTTCCCAGCTCTTTTTCCAACTGTGTTTCGAAGAAATACAACCAATAACTCCAAAATACGCGTGTTTACAGCAACTGTTTCACCACAATCTGTTGCCCACTGTACATACAAAGAATGGATGCATCATGAATGAAAACGAAATGAACATTGGGATTATTTGATTTGACTACTGACTTAACTAACTACTGACCATAGTACTACTGACTGCTGACTTTAGTAAAATACCAATTTAAAGTAAGGGGAAAATGAAACTCTGAACAAGGTTTGCGTAGTTAATTCTAATTTATTCCAGCGAGTAGTGTGTAGTACGCATAATAAAATCATGATTAAGTACGCGGCGGTAAAATCAACGAGTTAGGAAACGGCGAATCTGTACTAGTCTCACGCAATGCATACGGTTAAACCACTAATGATCAATATAAATGTTTAAGTAGAAGAATGTGCAATTTTAAATCTCACATATCTATTGTTAATCAAGTATTGTTACGAAGTTAATATCAAACTTGTTCCCATTTCCCCATACTCTTCTAACCTAACAGTATAAGATACATGGACGCGATCCTTGCTAACAGGTAGCCACGTCTGTTTGTTGTATGTCAATGACAAACTGTTGTTTCCATATACCCTGCCAGAGGAACGATAACCCTTACCTCACTACCGACCGTAAGAAGGCTCCCTTGACAATCACAGGGCGTCCGAAGGCGTTCTAATGTACGTTTTTCCTTTTAAAAACGTTACCTAAGATGGATACTAGATTCGTAGGGTAACGTTCGTTGTGTAGGTTTGTAACCATTGCTCAACTAATGTAGCACGTGATGCGTATCCGTAACATCCACACCGAGGTACCTACGAGCAGCTAATTATGCTGTACGTGTAGGACACATGAAATTGGATCCTACCCAAGGCAACGTTATGTATTTTGTCAAAATGGTACTATGGTACATTGAATTTAAGCCCATTCAATCCGTAAGATCCGTGAGAGCAATTTTTTGTACTCTTTATATTTAACGTAGTTTCAACGGACGAGCGGTACTTTTTTGTAGAGAAACTTGTTTTATTCCCATACCGCAAAGCCGTGTTAGTGGTGAGTTTTGTTAAAGTAAGCTTTTGTGCAACCAAAATAACCAAACAACATGGCACAAATGGAATACTGTAGATTAGAGTTCACTGTTAAAAACATGTAACAGAGTTTCGAGAGGAGAGAATTTAACAAGTATTAATGAAACGCGTAACGCACACACCAAAACCCTACAGACTCACGTTGGACGGTGTGTACGTTCCTTTTTAATAAATGTATAACGAATCTAATTGAATGAAGTTTTTAAGCAAGGCACGTTAAGATAAGCACTATTAATCCATCAATGTCGTTCACATAGAATATCATTGGCATAATCGTACCACTACATTTATTGTCTTCTAAAGGTGGAATTTGAACCAGTCAAACACTAGATAGAATGAAGCGAAGGAAACCAGTCGCAGACGCGATGTGAGCTGGTAATATGCCTGCGTGTTGCTGTAAGTGCAACATTGTAAAACATTAACATCAAGCGTTGCATTATGAAACTTGCGATTAACACAAAAATACCAACAGATGTATCTGAACTGTAAGACAATCCACTCATATGATACCTATCTTCAATTGTTCCACTAGTGTAAGCATAACCACAATGCTTCTAACAATCCAGCGTACCCACCAGTAACGCCTGTCGAGCCTGCGTGTAGAATTTTCTATTTCTCCGAAACAAAAGATACCCCCTTCGAGCTTCTTGGACAAGAATTTTATACGTTTTGCTAAAATCGATCTTTCCAAGCAAGTCTTCATTCCTACATTTGGTTTTGTAATGTTGCTGTGATAATTTCATCAGTGGGATGGGTTTATGTTGCCATTGAGATAAGTAAACTGTTGTTCAAGTATTTTGAATTTTCTACATATCATAGCTACAGGGCTTAGGAAGATTGGACATAGGATGAAGACAATGCTATCAGAGTAGACACATGTATGCGGGGATCGTTCCGTTGCCAATTTTGCACGGAAAATAGTACTCAGAGGCTTAAAAAATATACAAAGGAGTGTAGAGCTGGCACTGTTGGTTATTGAACATGACAGAGAAGTCTAAAAAGGATTCGAAAGGAACGTCATATAGTAAATCGTTGAGAACGGAAATGCATAGTTCTATATAGCACCCAAAGAGAACTTAACATACACAAGTATTTTTGTAACTTCGCTTATCACATGAGAAATTTTAACAAACTATCCCGAATCCTTCCGCTGCATCAAAATGGCAGATATGGCAGCTGTTCAACAGAATGTTAACAAACTCTCGTGCCAGCATCAGCAGTCTGCTCTGGAGAGCCGCTAAATTGCACTATGACTGTGTACGCTTGCAACAACCTTGATCCAGACAATCCTACTACCAACATTCAACGTGACAATTATTCATTCATGATTACAACTACATACTAAGTGAGCTCAGTCTTACATATCGGGGCAGACCCAAGCCAAGTTCGATTCATGAATACATGGAACCTATAAAAACTATCGGTGTTTAAATGTAGGTAGGACAATGTGTGTGACTTAAAAGATAGTGTAAGGCAAAGGATTATATCAGCATACACATTTCGAAAACAACTAACGTTTAGTAATACAAGATGATTCATAGCAAAAGCACAATTATACAAATACAACTTATACGATACAGTTGAGCGCAACGCCACGGGAAGTTCGGCTGTAAGGCATTTTATAACATTATTTCACGATGTTTTGCTAACAAAAGAATGGGTTGCTGATAAGCGCATTTTTTAACGCAACAAAGAAACACTACATCACAAAGCAAACTGGTCACTATTTTTATATATCCTTTACACAGAATTCTGCTAAAATGTGTCGCTATACAACTAACATCATCATGTGAGGTAGTAGTGAACGAATGAAAGCTAAAGAATCGATGTCGTGCAGACATTTTGTTTTTTCAATATTGTTCCTAAGTGAGCGACGGAAAAAAGGAAGCTTAGAGATAAGTAAACGAATATAGCTTCCTCGTAAGTCATTCAATAAAACCTTTTATTTATATTGCTATTATACTATACTATATTTACAATATTTTCCATTACATTCCGCAAGCGTTTTCGAACCACCTAACAATGTCGATCAATTGGATGATGTATGCTACCACTCCTGACCAGCACTATTTAACAAAAATGTGGAAAACGACGTTCTACAACCATTCTTAAGATCTTGATGTAAAAGAACTGAGTTTGATGTCGAAAAGAAATGTTAACTACCTATACCAAGATTTGTCATAACCATGATCAAATGATTAAAAATAATAAACAACCACAGCGTGATTTCACTGTTACGAGTTTGTAATTTATTGAAAACTTGGTATATTTTAATGTTTTTCTTCTCTCTTAATGTTAATGAAGCAACCAAACAATCAAATACTGACAAATGCTTCTCATTTCGAAATTGTTCCATCCTTTTTCACTATCTTCTCCATGGGAATTTTAAAGGGATTTATGTTTGGATCAGCGAAAAACGTTTTCAAGTCTTTCGTTATCGGCAATTTTCGTTTCGATTTCTGTGGAGGAGCCATTGTTTTCAATTTTTCGTGCAGTAAGGTTATGTCTTCGTTGTGATCCGTTTGCGATATTTTGAGGACCGTTTGCTGCAAGGAAAAAGTCATACAGAAGAAATAAAACAAACACTTGCCCAACACATGCACATCATTTAAGCTCGAACGTACCTCATAAACGTCTTTCAACACCTTTCTTGTCGACGCATTCATACCCCTTATAGGCTGACCCATCATCATGCATGCCAAGTTGAGGTAGAGCATCTGAAAGTTTACTCCGTTAACATGCTCGGGTTTCGGAAACGGTTCAGTAAATGCTATCGATTTGAGTGCCAACGGTAGCTCGTTATTGCAAGTTTCACGAAACCCAAAAGAGTCTAAACAAACGCTCCATGAGGCACACTGTAAAAATTCTGGGCTGTTTTCCAACCTCTCCAAGGCACACTTTTCGGAGCGAAACGCAAAGTCGTTCACATATTGAGCCAACGCTGTAGGACATTCGTCTACGTGCGCTTTAAGAATCTCTTCGGGGCGCTCTGCACTAAACTTCTGAAATGAAACACTCAGATTTTTGCCAACTTGCTGTTTGTTTTGCTGCTTGCGATTCGCACCGACGCGGTTTTCCGCTGTTTCCATCTTGAGCAACGAAAGAAGATGTTAAATAAATAAACAAACCTTTTGACAGCTATGTTCGTTTCGATGCGACAATACCAGGGTTGCCTAGTAGGCTAGAACAGAAATGGACGAACAATCTCGAGCTATTGTACGGTTCCGTAGCATAACGTTGCGAATTTTGAATTTTAAAGGAAACATAAAAAATATGTGCTTAACGCCCGGCACTGGTCGTAGTGGTAAGGCTGGAGGAGCAGGAATGCGATTGTTCAACTGCTTTTATTAGTAGCATAGTGTAAAAATATAAAAATGCTGTTTCCTTGCTGCTTCGTATGCTGCATTTAGTGAACATAAATCTTTTATTAAATACGGCAAAAATTAAACTTATGACAAAAAAGTGAAAAAACAATCAACTGTTTTCCCATTAGTTCTTTAATATACAAAATGGGGATTGCAAAATTTAGTTGCTTGTTAGTGTATATCACACCTGAGCCAGTCCAGTTTTAATACAAAGCAACACTTTGTTTCTACTCGCGTGCGTAATTTAACACAATGAAAGATGCAGTGACAACAAGAATGTCAAAAATGAACGGCAAGCAAGAACAGCAAGAACACTACTGAGAATAGACACTATTTATGGTATTTCCTTTAACTGTTAACAAGTAGCGCGAAATAAAAAGGCATGAGATATTTTATAAAACAATTGAACCTGCTGAGTTGAGAGAGATCCTTTTCATTTGCCGCAATACGACAGAGTAAACTAATATGGCGCATAATGAGACAAACAGTAACAGTATCGTCGAGAGTATTCAATACAATACGTTGATCACAACCCAACAACTAAACAACAAGAGAATATCTGTAGCTTAAATGTAAAACTCCACTCACACGTAAAAAGTGTACGATAGATTTTTTCTTGTGTATTTCGTTATCCGAACAAGATTAATTACACAGCGCTAGTAAAAAATCCCACGTGGTTATGCGATAACTCACGATCACGTTTGGCTCTTGCTACAAACGCTCCGCACAGATGCCAACATCTTCGCACATATACGAACGAGACGAAACTTGTCTGTAACTCCTTTCAGGGGGTTCTACCTTCAGTAACAAGCCAGATCTCATAGTGATCGCTAGTACTGTTTATTGTGGTGCGTGCCTGCAGAGTCGTGATAAGCATACGTTAAGCCGTTTTGTTCGTTGGAAAAGTAGGCAGTAGGTAGTAATATGGAGAACAGTGATACGTCAACGACCTCACCAATGCCGGAATCGGTGGCGGCTGCTCTAACGCGCATACATCCGCGGTACAACAACTTCCAGCAGCACAATTCCATGCCTGCTGGTCCGCAGACACTTGGGGCAAGGTACGAGCAAAGCGCAAACAATCCGGGCGTACCGGTGAGCCCTCAGAATAATATGGCGCCAAGCAGCGGTGGAACTTCCGGTGGCGTACAACCGGCAGCTACGAGCGTGATCAACTTATCGAACTCTAGCGACGTAGTAATTGGTCCCATGACACACTACCAGTACCAAGGTGCCGTTACCATCTACCAGTATATGGATGCAACCGTGGAAGCCAGTAGAATTGCAAGTAAGTTAAAATAAATGAATCCGTAAAACTACGGAACTTGGTTGATGCACAAGAAAGGGGAAATTGAGGTTAACGCATGCATCACTCCGACCAACACTCGAACGAAAGTCAGTCAGATCTCGAGGTAGTACGTGACACTCGTTAATATTCACGAACTGGTTGCATACTTTGTCAGCGAAACTTGGCTCTCGTCAAAAACGAACAAACCAACGGTTTAATAACTCAAACTTATTGAGTTAAAAAACACGGTCCACCATATCATGTTACAAAACTTTCATTAGTCAAACAGATTTTTCTGTTTTATACTTTCCGCGATAGATGAATGTAATTTGCGAGTTAGCCAAACAATGGTTGATAAATGTTTGCTGTCAACTACTTTTGAACTTTTCAAGAAGAGGCTTCTCCTCTTGAATGCCCTTACATTTTTGCATTTGTTGGAAGTTTGAATTGTTGATCTTCTCGATTGAAAGGAGGGAAAACCCGATGAGCCAGAAAGTAAACCAACACTCACGCGAGTAGTATCAATCACAGTAGTCATCGCATCGCGAGCCACAATACCAACACACCGCCTGTCGGATGGACTGCGAAACAGGTCCATCGCTCCACAGTCAAACAATTCGTCAGTTTGTGTCTGGAAATTCCGTGCATTGCACCGTCGTTGATCTCTTGACGCCAGCGTGCCCGGGTTGTTGGTGTACGATATTGTGTTTCGCGTGCCATACACCCCGCTTGGAAACGGATTAGAAGCGGCTTCTTGGTTGAGTTAAAATTTATGGGACTCATGCCCGGCGTTCCGGCCCGGTCGGGGTGCTTATCCGCGATGGTTCAAGTCATGGACCCACTGTCCACGACGTCCTCAACGAGCTCGATCGCTAATTGAATTTAAATTCATCGTGGCCTCGTGCATGGACGCTCCGCTCGGGACCATTTTTGCGCTGCTGATCCACTGGACGGCTTATCCGTTCGGACGCGTCGTTCAGTCAGCTCGGCATGCTGCAAGAAGACGGCGTAACACGCCCCAATAAGTGCTCCAAAAGTATACAACCGATGCGCCCGGTTTGCATTTCTAATACGCGAGAAACCGGTGCTATTTTCGGCCAATAATAGTGCTGAAGGTCATTCGCCGGTTACACAGTGGTAGTTTTGTGTGTCCGTTGTTACTGCAGAGTGTGCGCCAATAGCAAAATGCAAAGCTGTAAATCATGAAACTGTTACTTAAAATTCACAACAAAGAACGAAACCAGTCAAGCCCTGTCTCGACAGCCGCCAATCTGTTCCAGCGAAAGCGTAAATATTACCATCGTAGAACCTCGAAATCATCGTCGTCACTAGTGCCTGTCTCCCAGACTGGCACACCCGCAACACATTCCGCGCCATCGTCATCCTTTCCGTCGGCGCCCGTGACGTCATCCGCTGGTGTTCCATCGTCTCGTGCAGTCTCTTCGGAAACGAACGAGTCCAGCTCGATTGGCATAGCGTCATCTTCGACGATCTACGGTGGAAACTATACGACATCGGTGCAATGCTCAACCGACCGCTGGCCTCTACTGCAACGGAACATCCAGTCTTCTTCATGCAGTTTCGCTAGCAATTCAAGATGTGTGTGAATCATTATGGAAAAGTATTCCTTCTTTCCGACGATAAGGGCTTGGCTTTCCGGGTAGTCGTGTTTCCTCTGACAACCTCTGCACTTTCCAAGTGGAATGGACTAGCTGTGCCACTCCTTATGTCACTGAAGTCATTGAACATGAGGACGAAGTTATTTAGAGAAAACATTCGCTCCACACCAGACCAATCCTTACACTTCAAGCATTATCTGCGAGCTACGTCATTTACTTAAAAATGCTTCAATGAAAAAATGTGGTGGTGACGATACTGAATTTTATTACCTCTTTCACACGCCTGGTTCAAATGCAAATGTGCAGCTGGCCGCAACAACCAGAACCGGAGCTTACCTTCGACGGTACCATCCACTCTGCGCCAGGAACGTTACTTCATCTACGGGGCCCTGATTTTTTTTGCCATCATTGGATTCTCGTCGGCAATTTATGTCATTATCAATCAGACGCGCACGGCTAATGACCTGACGCCATCGCAAGACATTAACTTCGATCGTAACTATGATTCGCGAACCAGTAAGTATATGATCCAAAGGGCTAGCCACCAAAGGGATGAACCAAGTGGTTGGTGGACACGCTTTCCAGTAACTTTGCTAGATTGACCCTTCCGCAGTACCGACCCTTGGAAACAGTCACATGATCATCGACCGCCGAAACTGGGGTTCCCAGGATGATGTTTCCGCATCCGTTCAACTTAAACGACCCATTTCGTATGTTATCGTAACTCACATTGGCGTTAGTTCGAAGGCGTGCACAGACGTGTACCAGTGCTCAAACAAGTTACGAATCCTGCAGGATGCGGCCATCGGCGAAAGACATCTACCAGACCTGCCGAGCAACTTCTATGTAAGCAATCCGCAAATCCCGATTACACACGCTTCGATACGATCTTGCTTTACGACAAAATCGAAAACGTTGCCACCTGACGAACCGAACCAAAAGTCATCCGTGAGGCTTATTTTCTAAAATATGCACACTTCGCCATTCTGCAGATCGGGGGCGATGGAAACGTTTACGTTGGACGCGGTTGGAGGATAGCTAACTCGTACCACAATCGTACACTATCGGTTTGCTTTATGGGAGACTACAATCGCTACGACGTCAATGATTCTCAGATTTCTGCCCTGCAACACTTGCTCACTTACGGTGTCGTACAGAATTCCCTCGCTACAGACTACAAACTCGTGGGACGCCAGCAGGTCAGTATATGTGCTCTACAGTAGGTGTACTATATCAGCCAAGGAAAAACTGCGTTTTCACATTGCAGACAAAGAACACAACGAGCCCGGGAAGTTTACTGTACGCCAAAATTGTACGCCTGTCTCGCTGGGATCCGTGTGGCACTCAAGGATATTCTCACTGTGGAGCTGAACTGGGATATCCCGCTGTTTGGGACGAAGAAAGGCTCCTTAATAAACGGAACGGAATCACAATTCACATGGTCGGCACCCGAAAAACAACTGAAGAGGAATGAATTTCAACCACAAATGGCGTTCTAGTCTAGTCTAGATTGGGCTTCGGAAAGCGTAATCAAATGGTAGCAGATTCAGCAATCGGAATTTTGTTGTACATTATTGTAAATGACTGTATAAAATCAGTGTAGTCATAATATCGAATGTAATAAATCGGATGCAATGTTGAAAATCCATCAAATATCACGTGCCATGAATTTTGTGTGGAATCAATGTTTTATTGTAACGCTATATGTTTAAAAGATTGATGGGCATTCTCTGTAAATAATTTACCATCTGTAAATTTTCGCATTACAGATGGACAGAACAATCAAAGCAATCTTTTGCTGCCGAACAACACAAACAGCGTAAAGTACGAGCGGTATATCGTTTACAGTGTCATCCTGCTATTTGTCGCAGCAGCTTTGGTCATTTCGTGCTACTTTCTCTACAAGTCGCTTCCTGTCCGCGAAGAGCCCAATGATCAAGGAACCATTTTTGGTAACAATTATGTCTCGCACACTAGTAAGTAGCAAGCCCACTTAATTGCACCGAACGAAGGTTTCAAACTTTTATCCGACTAGTCCCAAATCTGGGCAATGGACACATGCTCATTGACCGCAACAACTGGGGAGCACAGCAAGGAGTGCAGGGGAAGTACGAACTGGTTCCCCCGATTCCCTACGTTTTGATCACACACATCGGAGTGCACTCGCGGCAGTGCATGAATGTGCACACTTGCTCCATCCAGATGAGAACCCTCCAAGATGCCGCTATCGCCGAAAAGAACCTTCAAGACATACAAAGTAATTTTTACGTACGTTGTTCTGAAACCCGCAGCAGATTGTGTAGAAGAGTATCGTAATAACCGTCAATGTGTACAACGCAGCTTGGTGGAGACGGCAATGTCTACGTTGGACGTGGCTGGAATAGGGCGAATGCGTACTCCATGCGTACTCTGGCGATTTGCTTCATGGGCGATTATGGCCGCTACGAGCCAAACGAAGATCAGTTTTCAGCTCTAGAACATCTTCTTACATATGGAGAAACGCACGGTCTATTGACACAAGACTTTCGGCTAGTTGCTCATAGTCAGGTCGGGACATAGCATTGCCTTTGGTTTATATAGAGAAAAAAAAACTGTATAAATATCCATTGGTCTCACGCTTACAGACACGGTTCACTCGCAGTCCAGGCATTAAACTGTACGAAAAAATAATCAAACTTCCACGATGGAATCCTTGTGGAACCCCAGGATATGAACACTGCGGCCTAGAGATCGGTTTGCCAAAGGTTTGGGACCTAGAGTATGGTAAACCAGAGGTTTCCTTTACCAGCAATGGTACGGTCGAGGTAAGTAGTAACATCACGACCGAAACGGAAAGTGCAACAATTCGACAGACGGCTAATGTGACGGAAATAGTATCAACATATTAGCGGCATCGTAGTCAAGCCAAGCCAATCTAACTACTAAGCCAAAACTAGGTAAGCCAAATTTATCTTATTAAATCGCAATCAGTAGTTAAAAGTGACAATCTATCAGCAATGGCTACTTTTAACGCCGTATAGGATCATAGTTTTTGTGCAGCCGGCCATGGCTTGTTTCATCAAAACGCTATCAATAAGTCAATACAGTTAGTCTCGTGCAAAAGAATCGTGCAAAGATGTACAACGATCGAAAGTAAACTACGCAAATGTCTAGATCTGTCGAATTGAACCACAGCTCTTATTTGTTCCGGAGTGGCTGCTCGTGCCAAAAGGAGCAAAATTCTTATCGGTTGAACAGATGCACGTCCAGCGAACACGGTCTCACTTTACGACGGCTCGCCCTGCGTTCGTTTGATGTTCAAGGAGTTGCGTCAACAGTAGTTTCATTCACTTATCGGTGCGATTTGATGCCCCACAAAAAGTCATGATGTTTGTTAAGCGATATATATAATATATGAAATATTACCCGTATCTATTCCGAGAAACAGCACGTGTAGCAAAACATATGAACAGCGATATCGTCGATAGCTGAGTTTACTAGTAAATTGACATGCTCCCTCTGTTCAGAGGGTTTGCAGCTAAACCGTACCGTAACTATCGCGTGTATCATATGTAAATACGAAAACAGGAAGAGTTCCCAATCATATCTTGGTTATTGGTTGGTAACTCAACCGATAACCGGTTTGCTACGAAATATGAACTGTGCGAGCCGATGTTATCTCAGCACGAGGCTCGGCCAAACAGTGGCCACCCATTCATTAGTTCAGCCCATTCGAACGTTGGGCAGTGTATGTAGCGAACATCGCGGTGTTCGTATCCGGTTATCAGTTGCATTTTCCTTCGTTATCAGTGAAAAGAGCGCTGATTGAAATTAATTGTGAATTTCAAACAAGGCGGACAGCTTCGATAATTGCAGATACACTAGCGTTCCGCAAAGGAGGTTCTCGCCTTCCTTCCAGATGATGGTCAAACAAAACGAAAGTGTTCGCTCCGCACACACCACAAAGGAGCAAACCACTCGTAATGGTGCAGATGTCGTAATTATCTGTAACCTGCTATGGCCTACATGACAAAGCGATAAGCGACAGATCTTAAACCGTTTCCGAGAACTAGCTGGCGAACAAGCGTCCAGGAGATTCACCGCTCACGGTCGTCAATGCATCGGCAATATTTACGATTTTAAAAGATGTCCCTTCGTAGATGTCCTTTCCAACGTTTCAAAAGTTGGGCCCCTCGTGTTGACTTACTGGACAGACTGGACGTATTTTAAACATTTAAACTGAACCCTTGAAGCATTCTTTTGATTCGTGTCATCGAATTGATTAGTTTGTGTAGATGTAATGAATTTGAAATTAATTAATATTGCACATGAAAAGTGCATGGAAACTTCAATAACGGAAACGCAAAGAAGAACGACTGGACATAAGCGGCATTAAAAAGGACATTTCTACAGGGTTTCATCCACTCAAGCAAAGGAAGTAGAAAATGTACCGGGCAAATCACAGCCGCTTTCTAGCCACAGATCAATGCCGTTTCACGCAAAGGGCACGCGGGAAGATGTTTCGCGTAACATTCCAACACCCCTTTTGCAAATGAACGGTGAAAAACAAGTATGTTTGCGTTGTCCAGCGACCACGTCCAATGCGATCCGCACTGCTTACTTGTGGTTGTGGGTTTCACGGAACTGATAGTGTTGGTTTGGCTCGAACCGAGCCCCGGCGATGATAGTAACTTTCAGATCGTAGAAGCAAACGGATCGCAGTTTCCGTCGTTGCCGTCGTAATCGGTTACGGGGTGATCTTTTCCTCCAAAGCAGTTCGAATTCGTCTTTGTTGGTTTGTTTTCGAAGGCTACTCGGTGCTGGTGCTGTTTTTTCTTCGTACTATGCTCATCACGAATCAAAGAGAGGAAGAAAAAAATGTTAAATGCAAATTTATTAAACATACCTAGGCGTGGGATCCTAGGAGGATGAACTTGCGAAGAATTTTGAATCCGTTGTTCGGAACCGATGTGAAAAACGAGTTCCTGTAAAAGTGGTGTGTGTTTGATGCAGAATTTCTGCACTCTTTGTGCATTCGAACAGTGTTTGCCTTGTGCGTTGCAATGAGCCTTTTGCGATCCGGAAGAGGCAGCTTTAGCTCATAAAGAAACTTCACTATTTGCTTTGTCGAGAGGCCGCGAGAGTGACGACTGTTGGGAGGTGGATCAGTGTTGACGGCTCACAAATACCAAAAAGTCCAGCAAATTGTGATCCACGTTTTTTGTTCGTCACCTACTGATACAAGCAAAGTAGGCAAACAACCTTCACCATATCGTTACCGCGATCGGTTAACTCGCTTCGAACGCTAGTGTGTTGAACCAGGTTCACTGTTTGCGTCCCACGGCCGGCTGTGATGCGATGCATGTATTCACATTCTCGCAGCGCAGCGTTCAGAAGTTGTGAAATATATCAAAATTAA
The DNA here is from genome assembly GCF_943735745.2 of Anopheles bellator. Taxonomy (NCBI): domain Eukaryota; kingdom Metazoa; phylum Arthropoda; class Insecta; order Diptera; family Culicidae; genus Anopheles; species Anopheles bellator. The sequence continues at coordinate 30,699,457 of NC_071285.1, forward strand.
AGAAAATATTTGCGTACTCGAGAAGATCAACCGACAGGCGAAAACTTTTCAGTTCGAAAGTGCATGATTACTACACTACTGCATCTAGTGGTGAGATTTGGAAACAAAGGCTTGTGTGCAAAATAACAGTGGTCTTCTATTGTTTGTAGTTTGTGATTATATGTGTTACATGGATCGTCGCTTGGCGCTGAAGAAAGGTACGATCGCACTCTCTATACATCGGAGAACAAATTATTGCAGACACTGATTGTTGATTTATTTTGAACACAATTAAACTTTGACGAAGGAACAAGTTCATTTTTTCACATGATATGTACAATTGATATCAGCAGCGAGGAGTTCTGAAGTAGAACACAGCAGCATTCGCTCTTATCAGCACTCGTCATGTTCAGTTGGCCTCGCTGTAAATAATTTATATGTACTGAACGATGAAGAAGCACTTGAAACGCTATTGTGAGTATTTTGTGAAAGTTGTATTCCGATGTAAGGGATTTTTTTATTATGCAATTCCTATATACGCAGTAAATTGCAAAGAATTTCAAGCAATGAAAGACAGTCAATTTGAGGCAATAAAATAATAGTTCGGCTGTTTATGAACAACGGATTTTTTTTAAAACCCCAGCCAACTGTCGGTAACGATGTATTTATAATAAATGTTATTATCTTTACCATCTATTAGGCAACGTCAACGGTTGGTTATAGCAACGTGAATATGTTTCCGAAGACTTCATTTGATAGTGAGGCGACAGAATAGACCCCAAAATAATCATCCTAATTAATTACTCATCATTACGCAACCGCGGGATGGCGAAGGCAAAACATCCCGATTTCGGGAACCAACCCACGGTTACCATTGATAGTACTGCGACTCAACAAATATCCGCGGGCGATGGAATAACGTTGCAAAGTAATGTTCAAGACACTAGCGCAGTAACCAGTACCACGGACAGTACCAGGGGAAGTCTTTCCAATATCTCTACGACATCCATCAAACAAACAGACAACAGAGACGATAATTCGAGCGCCTTCGACAGCAGCAGTGATACGGAGTGTGATGATGAAACAATTACACGAGCCATTGAAAGGATACCAAATGAGCTAGCTCCCGGAGAAACGCGTATGATTCAAAATGGGAGGCTAATGTTGGGCACAGAAACCATCAATCCTGGGCTTCAACCACCGCCTACCATTGGGTCTATAGCGCTACAAAACTCTTCGGATATCACGTTCGGCAATAAAACCTACATCAAGGGACAGGTTGTGATCAAAAATATCTATCAGGATCGATTAAATGGTTCTGCCAATGCTGGTTACCAAGAACACGAGAAGGACGCGGTGGAAACTAGCTCCAGTAAAAAAGGTACTGCTCGCTCGGAACACCCGGAAATGTAGACATTACTAATAGTTTCTGTGTGTTTGTTTGTTCTATTAGAACCTCCGGCAACGTTATCTTCTCAGGCTAAATCCTGGCAGTCTAGTCTTAAGGCATTAATTAAAGATAAGCCTCTGCTGAGCTCAATACTGATAATAACACTGATCTGCTTCCTGAGCGCCGGTGTGGCGGTTATTTGCATCCTCACTGCGTCAGGTAAAACTATTTTTAGCCCTCCGATTGGCGATGGAGATGATGACCGTGTCAATGTCCCTCCGGAAAAGGACATAGGTACAGGAAGTTCTGAACAAGATGAAGCACACGACCCACAAGATTCTCTCTTTGAAGTGTTGCCTTAACCTCAACTCGGCCCCTTTCCTTCGCAGAAGGTGATATTTTCCCCGATCCGAAGCCATTGCGGCTGGTAACCCGTACCGAGTGGCTTGCTCAACCACCGCGGGAAGTATTAACCGATCTGAAGCTTCCGGTCAACAACGTCATTATTGCACACACCGCCACTGAAGGATGTACTACACAGGTAATGATAAAAATGTTCAAAGTTTGCAAATGATCTGTGATCATTCAGTAAACTTTGTTAAGCTTGTAATTAGCTAAACGGACATTACATACTTCGAATGTCAATAGCGGGAAATTTCATATGCTGTTGATGTGCTTGTGGTATTGGCATTGTTTCATTGACCTGTGCACCAATCAACATTTGCCATGCATCAAATAATGTATGCAACAAAACCAACAATTATTTTTCTCACGGGCTTTGTTAAAATTATGCCCCCATTTTACAACAGTAATGAATGGAAAACATTTAAAACATCCAACAACGCACTTATCTAGCATCTCTGTGCTAGAGATGGATGGATCTGTGCTCCGTACTACATTTATGTTTAATACCCATCTAGCCGAAAAATTACACAATCGCCTCAGTTGTCCGGTCTGTTGTCAAATATATGTGATATCTGTCAAAGGAATATCAAATATGTTAACAATCATTTTATGTTTCAGCGTGTGAAAAGCCAATCAATCGTAACATCGGTCGTGCGTTCAAAATCATCACGAAGCATTGCTTCATGACCCAGATGAAAAACTGTGAATACGTGTGAATTTTTTGTGTAATATATTTCTTCGGATTGAAACACATTTAACATACTGACACATTTACACATTTACACCACATTTACTGGTAGAATCACAATTGCACAATTTTCATCACAACTATACCTCTTTCCATAACACAACATTGAATGCACATTGAACATTTTATGTGTTTGCTATATTCAACAGCACGCAGCCAGAATCCTTTGTATAACTAGATTAATACCTTTCCCTTCTTCAGAACACATGTATCGATATGGTTAGAAACATTCAGAAACTACACATGAACATATTTAACGACATTGGATACAATTTTCTCATTGGTGGCGATGGAGTTGTATATGAAGGTCGAGGATGGAACAAGAAGGGCAAACACACTAAAGGTATGTTCCTGCTAGATGGAACTAGAAGCTGGCAGTCGAATGAAACCACAAAATAGAGCCTTCCTCTGGCTTTCTATCAATTTAACAGGCTACAATACGATCAGTGAAGGAGTTGCTTTCATAGGCGATTATGAAAACGTTGACCAGCCGACGATTGCACAAATGGAACAGTTATCCAGCCTGCTTCTACACGGAACCAATGATGGTAAAATTACGAAAGATTATAAATTGTTTGGCGCAACCCAACTTAAAGCTAAGCTAAGCACAGGAAAATGGTTGCTAGAAAAGATACAATCAATGCCACACTTCAGTTTAGACAAACCAAAGAAAAATAAAGAAGAGCAATAGATCAACTTACGCTTCAAAATCATTATCTGTAAATAAAATGTAAAGACCAGCAACATTATTACATTTTACATTAGCAACATTTTACAAACATTAAATCACATTGCCTAGCGTTGCTCTGAAAACATCAATATAACAACACCAACTCAATGCTCAACACTTCATTTTCAACTCTACCATGAATTCTACTTCTATGAGTCGCTATTCTACTACATCCCTTTCTAAAAAATTCTAACTCCTAACAGCTAGCATGCATTGCAAATGTTAAGTATATTCAAACATTGCATATGGATTCGAATAAGTTCAGCGATATCGGATACAATTTTCTGATTGGAGGTGACGGAAAAGTATATGAAGGTCGTGGATGGAATAAAGTTGGTGCCCACTTAAAAGGTATGTTTTCTTGTGGAAACGTTTATGGACAAAGATCAAACGGTGAACCACCTTTTCTATTGGATTCACAGACTACAACACAATCAGTGAAGGAATTGCTTTTATTGGAAATTATGAAACTATCGACCATCCTACGGATGCGCAGATGAATCAGTTGTCTAAATTGATTCAAAACGGAACCGAGGAGGGCAAAATTGCAGTGGACTACAAACTGTATGGTGCCAGTCAGTTGAAAGCAACTCTAAGTCCAGGCAAATTTTTAATGGAAAAACTGAAACTCTTGCCCCACTTTAGCGAAGAGAAACCTACCGCTATTTACAGGGCCAGTCGTTGGAAAACAAACAATCCAACTTGAAATCATTTTCCACCACCGAACGATCGCCAAAAGACTGAACGCAGTACATCATATTGTTAGGGTCATGCGTTACCAAGCTGGTAACAATAAGTTTTAGGAGCAATAGGATTGAACTTTGTGCCTCCCTTTGAAACATCTTGAACTTTGAGGATGATGAAACATCTTGTGCTAGAATGAAAGCGCAAAGCATTAGTGTAGCCCACAATATATGATAAAATAATGTTGTTTAATTAAGCTTTAGCCTGTAATGCAAATTTTGGAAAGTGTACCAAATAGTGACTATGTGACGCAAAGATTGTCTGACTCAATTTAAAACACATCCGAAAACTTTGGTGCACAGAGTAAAGCCTAACACGCTTCCTGTTGCGCGTATCAGTCACCGAATACGAAAACTGAGGTCAAATTAGTTAGTTATACTGCTATCCCGATCTTTACAGCCAGCGTGTCGCCTACGAGTGCGTTACTTGCAGCTTTTTCATATGGACGGCAAGAACTACGATGACATAATATATAACTTTCTTATTGGAGGCGATGGCAACATTTATGAAGGGCGTGGATGGAAGAAAATCGGTGCACATACGCAGGGTAGTGACCAATTCTTCATGTCCGCGTATCAGTCGACCACTAAACTTATTTCTCATTTCAGGATATAATTCAAAGAGCATAGGAATCGCGTTTATTGGAGACTATAACTACGTCGACACGCCCTCGGAGAAGCAAATGGAACTGTTGCAGAAAATACTACAATTTGGTGTCGAAAAACGACACTTGGGGGCGAAGTACAAAATATATGCTTCCGAGCAACTGGAACCAACTGCACCAACCGGGAAATTACTGCTATTGGCATTGCGGAAACTTCATCAGTTCGTCGACAAAACACAAGAACACGCAAACAAATCCATACGTTCAGCATAATTAGGTTAGTTGTTTCAAACGCGTGAAGCTAAAATACAAAATGCAAGACTGGCGAGAAAAAATGGAAAGTTTTTTTTCTTTCGTTATTTTATACTGCGGTTTATCTATAGTGACGATTGTTGCAGTGCCCTTTTAACGTCTTATGCACTTTCATGATTCTCGTAAACGTCTTTCTTCGATAGGCCAACTGTATGTACCACGTGAAGCTAATTCAGGAGTTCCACATAAGCCCCGAATCAAGAAATTTTTCTGATATTGCGTATCAATTTCTTGTTGGCGGTGACGGGAACGCATACGAAGGAAGAGGATGGACGAAGCAAGGAGCACACACTAAAGGTAGTAGGTAATATGGTCATTTATGGATCACGAAATTGTTAACGCTCTTTATGCCCATCGGCAGGTTACAATGTGGACAGCATCTGCATAGCCTTCGTGGGAACGTTTATTAAATTGAAGCCACCAATCGCTCAGCTGAGTGCTGCCAAGCAACTAATACAAATGGGGTTGGATAACAATTATATTGCTTCCAATTACAGCTTGTATGGCCACCGTCAACTAGCCCCTTTCGAGAGTCCCGGCCAAGCGCTGTACGACATTATCAAAACTTGGCCACATTGGTCGAACACGTTAGGCAATAACCATTGGACGGATCCGGAAGCAGCCGATAAGGCCGGGACAACGCGTATCAGACGCATGACAAACAACGTTTAACCTCAAAGAGACTGTGATGAAATACATTCAAATAAATACAATTACGTTTGGATAGCTTTAAAGTACTTGTCAGAGTTCTCGAAACACTTCAATTTATTACTGCCTTTGCGTGGCTTGATTTTCTTGACGATATCACAACATGTTTATTTTTGTCTCAGATAGCATCACGTTCATGTTGTTACGGTGTCCGGATGTGTTGAATCAGAAAAAAGCGAACAAATGTATTGGCCGTTCTACTGCACAGTACTTGCGGCGTGTATCCGTTTCTAGTGGCCGTACTTTTGGAACTCCCATTCCCTGTTGTCAAGCGGGCATACCTGTCGGGTCTTGAGCCAGCGAGAGATGCAGTGGAAATGGAACGCATGATTACAGACTCCCCAGGCGACCGTACATTCCTCGCTGGTAGCCGATGCCTGGTTGGCTTGGCACTCGATGCACAGATCCATAATGTGATTTCGGCAAATGGCGCAATTGTCCACGACGATGTCCCAAGCCCAAAGGGCTACCGCGTTCCACTTCTTGACCTCGAAACGCTTCCGCTCACCACGACTGCTGCTAGAGGTCGGTGCTTCAAACTCTTCCTCATCGATATCCATATTTCCGAATTCGCTTAAAACTGTTTTCTCTGAACGAGCCACAAGTGCATTGGAATAAATTACTAATTCTGCTTGGCGAGGTAACGAAAATGTTCGCAAAACAAAGAAAATTCTTGCAAAGGTAACTTACCTCACAATCCGCGACCGTGTGTTGTGCAGCACAAAATGACAGTCACGGACGCTCGTCGTTTCGTTGTTCGTTTTTCGCCCGTTTTTTTTTTGTTTTTTTTCTGCCTTCTCTTTTCACTGTTCAACAGTCAAATGTCAAAAGGCTCTGACAGTCGTCTTCGAAAACTGAGGCATTTACTTCACAATTCTCTATCATGCAAATCGGTGATTTTAATGCAACTTAAAAAGGAATATTCACTTCAACGCAAGCTGACAATATAATGGCCGGGAACATGTACGGGTGAGTAGCGCACATCGCACTTGCGGAGCCCTGATCAACATCAACCTGATCGCCCCACTCTTCTTTCCAGGCCAATGCCAAACCATCCACCGAACCCGAATCCAATGGATCTAATGGCAATTAAGGATATTTATCCGGGTCTCAAAAATATCAACGTAATCTTCATTATCCTCGACATTGGACCCGTTACGCTAACGAAGGAAAATCGAGAGGTGCGAACATTTAAGGTGGCTGACCAGAGTGCAGCAATCAACGTTTCGATTTGGGATGAGCCCGGAAAGCAACTATCGCCGGGGGATATCGTGCGACTGACGAAAGGTTACTCCGCTATTTGGCGCCAATGCCTCACGCTGTACTCGGGAAAGAACGGAGAAATAGTTCGTCTAGGTGATTTCTGCTACAATTTCAATGAGATGGTAAACATGAGCGAACCGAACCCCAATCTAAGCCCCTCGATACCACCGCCCATTCTCAACAACGGTTCCGGCGCTGGCCCGAACAATGGAGGAACCAACAATAACGGTACCGGAAAATCAATCGGAGTTCCTAAATCGATGGCAAACAGTAATCCGCTGCATCAAGGCGGCGTGTCACAATCCAAACCGCACTCGGCTACGACTCGTTACGCCGTGGCCGCTGCAGCAGCTGCTGCAGCAACACCGCCAGCTCCCAGTATCATGAAACCATCTCAAAAAAATTCCCCCCGTTCAGGACGGAACAATCAGGGTAAAAGCACTGCCGTGAAGAATGATCGAAGATAGCAGTTAACTCATCCTTTTAGTGCACAACAAACAATTGATGGTAGTTTCACCTAGTACACAACCGACCAGTATGCTGTTGAGTATCCAAGCTAAGTTTCTGCTCTGAGGCATATTTATAAAAACGTAAAAATAGTAAACATTCCTACTAGGATCCACAAAAGTTTTTGTCTTCTCAAATGTCTGCAAAACAACTGCATTTCCTTACTTTTTCTACACACAGAGTGCATTTTCGACAAGCACTGTACTTTTCGCCCGTGCGAGCGAACATAAAATAAACAATGCGTAAAACTTGCCTATTCCTCCGAATTGCACTTTTCTTCAGTTGTCAACATAGGCCAAAAGAAACAGCAAGTGGGTGACCATAATTGTTTTGAAATTGTTTATACATTCGCCTAAGAGTAAGTTTTGCTAGTCACTAATAGATACATGAAGATACATTTTCCCCTCGCACTCTTTATGCATGGGAGAAAATTGGTTGATCACATGTTGAAACCCATCATGCAATCGCACACATAACTCCTGTCAAACTAATCCATTTTTGAGTTGTTGATTGAAGCATGAAGTTCAAGGTTTTATCACATCTTTTTGCTAGCCATTCGCATTTTTGCAACATGCAGTAGCAATAATGAAACATCACGCAATCCCATGATCCACAATCTTGGAGTGCTGGTACCAAACAAACGCAAACGAGATATCTGTCAAATTTATGTTGAGCCGGTTGTCACGAACACCACCAAAGTGAACCCACACACACGCGACTTTTTAAAAGAGCCGGCGAAAATTGTGTTATTATAAATTGTGAAATCTGTACGAAATGCTTTAATGTTTCTTGAAGGGGAGACTTCAATCAAAACATAAAAGCCTTCCTGTGTAAAGACGAGTATTTTACAGAGCAATGTTAGTTTGTTGACACTAAATGAGAGACCTTGATTCGCGAAACTTCAAACGTCCCAGTGTCAAACGCAGTAACCCACACTCCTACACAATATCACGTTCCTATTGAATTTGTGACTTGGCGGATGATCTGGCCTGCTTCGCCAATGTTGTACACATTTAGCGTTAAAGCAAAGAGTCGTTCGTGTCAATTGGGTAATTCGTAGACCAGCTAGTACTATCGCCACGAGCGAATAATTACGAAAACAGTTGCTCTAATAGACCTAATGAGCAAAACCGTGACCACGAAGATATTCTCCCGAGGCAGATCTCCGGACCATAACCGGATATCTCGTAAAACTTTTGGCGATAAGTCTTCTGCAGCGAAACCAGCGCCAGAGATGGCTTAAAAGTGGAATTGCAGTATTCGGCAGTCAATGTTCTCTCACCGCCACCATAGTGTAGATGCTGTAACAGCAAAGGAATAATCGAACGTAAGAAAAATCCGTCCGGCTACAAAATACACGGCAAATGAACGAGTTGTAAGAATGCTGCATCGATCCAGCTGCAAGGAATACGTTAAACTAACGGTGCAGAATCCGAGGTCGGTATCTTGCCTCGCTGTGCATCAAAAAACAGGCCATAGCACGATTCTTCATCAATATCGCTATCGAGGGATCGCCTGCGAGATCTATCACTACGAGCTACGTCAAAGTTGCCATTACAAGAATCTCACCATCCCCGTCCGGTAGAGAACACTGGTATCGGAGGTTTCGCATCGGATGATTTTAAGGCAAACAACGTTATCTTAATTTACGAATATGCGCGCACTAGCCGCAGATATGGCCAGCAGCATGGGCGGAACGGATGGTGCACAGTTTCTCCAAGTATCAAGCGCCATTTTCTACGGTCTCTCGTCGTTCCTAATTACGGTTGTAAACAAAACCGTACTAACAAGCTATCGATTTCCTTCGTTTCTTGTGCTCAGCTTGGGCCAACTGACTGCAAGTATCGTCGTACTGTTCGTGGCCAAGCGACTCGGAATCGTTAAGTATCCTGATTTCAGCCGCGACATCGCGCGCCGCATATTTCCCCTCCCGCTTATCTACCTCGGCAACATGATGTTCGGGTTGGGTGGAACACAAGCCCTCAGTCTGCCAATGTTTGCTGCCTTACGCCGCTTTTCCATACTCCTTACCATGTTGCTCGAATTGCTGGTGCTCGGCATTCGACCGACACTCGCGGTAAAGGTGAGCGTTTTCGCAATGGTGGGTGGCGCCCTACTGGCCGCGCTGGACGATCTATCCTTCAACCTGCAAGGCTACCTGTATGTGATGATCACCAACACGTTAACCGCTGCCAACGGTGTATATATGAAGAAAAAGTTGGACACGGCCGACATGGGCAAGTACGGACTGATGTACTACAACTCACTGTTCATGATTCTGCCTGCGTTCTTTGGAACGTGGCTAGCCGGTGACCTGGACAGAGCATGGCAGTATGAAGGCTGGAACGATCCACTGTTTGCCGGTCAATTCCTACTGTCGTGTGTGATGGGCTTCATTCTGTCGTACAGCATCATCTTGTGCACCCAGCATAACTCGGCCCTCACGACGACGATCGTCGGTTGCCTCAAGAACATCAGTGTAACCTACATCGGTATGTTCATCGGTGGTGATTACGTGTTCTCGTGGCTCAATGCCATCGGCATCAACATAAGTGTCACCGGAAGCCTGCTCTACACGTACGTCACCTTTCGTAAGAAGCCGAGCAGCGGTTCCGGGAGTGGTTCCTCCGGCAGCGGAGACACCAACTCCACAGACAAGAAACTGTTGTTACCCGCCGGTGGTCGGATCGATAATGTTTAAGATAGATTTCTGCGCGAGCATAAGAGGCGACAAGTTTTATCGCCAAAGGATCATAGCATAATTAACAAAACCAAAGGGAAAAACGGGCGGGCATATATATTTATAAAGACGCAGATGAGGCCAACAGCATCCTAATTGTGTAGCCAGTGAAGCAGCCAGTTCACCATCTCCGCATAGTGATAGTTATGTACAGTTTATCGTAGCTATCCAACGGATAGATATTTTTCCCGAGCACCTCGTGACAACGGAAAAGTATTCAAAATCACTGTACACATATTTGCAATTCCGGTGTGATGCGTTTGACCACTCAGTCGGTTTGATATTAAACATACGCGAACGAACAATACGCTATGCGACATTACTTTAATTTAATGTATTTTAATTTAAGTGTATGTAGCGTGGACCGTGTTTTGATGCGTACCACAATCGCGTAATATTGAATATAAATCGCTAAGGTGTATAAAATTGTATAAAAATCAATGTTTTGCGTGTTTTTGGCGAAAGAAATTGGCTGCGAAGGCTTAACTGTTCTGTGCATTAAAAGCTGTGTCCAGAACAACGAACAGTGGTCGTCGTAATGGCTACTTTTAAAAGCCATTGCTGCAGTGTAAGCGAAACGAACGAAATCGATATAACCTTTAATCAACTAAGACGAACAATGAAGCCACACACACGGTGTTACATGCTGATGTACACAGTGCGTTCCAAAGTTTCCAGAAAACCAGTTTTTTGGTTTTTGTCTCGGTGTACTTGTAATACATACTTCGGCTGGAGAGTTGTGAGATGAATAATGCCCTTGAACCAGGGCTTGTGTCTTGTCTTCTTGTTGTGCGCGTCTTGTTTGTTTGAAGATTACACAAAGCTGGTCTAGCACACAACTGATGATTAGAGCGACGGCTGCCTGTGAAGGGGAACAATGAAAATGGCTCTCGTTTCAAATACAGTGCCAGAGGTTCAACGTCACAATTCATTTTCCATCATTCTATGACTTGATTCGTATTCAGTAATTCTATTCCATTAAACATAAACCACCTTAGAACGATCCACCACCCTTGCATACAAAGAGGCCTACAATTATACGTTCTTTGGCTTCCGGATCCGGTTTTACTTCTACGGTTGACTATGCAGCAGATAAGCATGGTACCGTATGATTTCTGTTCCTCTGTCGTCGTATGTAAACGCTGAATTAAATGACTCCCTTCTGTAGATAAGTTCATTGGCCACCGTTATTAACGTTTGATAGTACGTATTATCAGAGACATTTCCGAAGAAAGTGGGCGAAGCCGCTATGAATTATCTTTGTAATGTAATGCATTTTACAACGCACGTTCTAGCTTCATATGAACTCGGTTGATTATTTTTGCATTATGTTCTATTTCAGGTTCACGTTAACCAGGGTAAAGCGAAGTTAAAATGCTACAACTATGCCCTCGTTTGGTATCGAAACCAATTATTAATTATTATACCAATTATCGAATGTTGACGACTTCATACGCCCGGATACAATCTGCAACCGTTCCCTCCGATGGCAAAACAAACGATGACCAAGTGGTGGACCAGTTTACCCAGGAGTTTCTGCGAAATCAGATCAAGGTTAGCGAACTACAAAGACTTATCCTTAGCGTTGGAAGTTCAATGGCTGCTTTGATTGATCCGCGAAGGTATGCTCTGGAAAACGGAGAAAAAATGGTGTAATTGAATTCTGTGTTTTCAATCGATGATTATGTTTCCGTTGGTTTGAACAATTTATTTCAGACATGATATGATCGCTTGTTTAGGAGAAACCACTGGCAGAGAGGCACTTGAGAATATAAAACATGTCATGGAAGCTAATGAAGAAGGTCGGCAAATTCTTTTAGAAAAGCCGCGCATTAACACACGTACAGTGGACATGGAAGCATTGGAACGGCTTCCGGAAAATACTTTCGGCCATTTGTACGTCACATTCATGAAGGAAAATGTCCGTTACATTTAATCTTATCAAATAAGATATACTTCAATAAATAAAGCGGTCTTTACTAATCATTTTGCAGAATATCACACCTGACTCACGGATGGAGACCCGATTTCTTGACGATCCGGAGCTCGCGTACGTTATGACACGCTATCGCGAAACTCACGATATGGTCCATGCTGTTTTTGGTATGCCAACTAATATGCTGGGAGAGGTAACGATCAAATGGATCGAAGCGCTCAATACGGGTCTTCCCATGTGTTACGGTGGCGCCGTTTTTGGGGCATTCCGACTTCGCCCCAAGTATGCATTTTGCTAACGATAGGAGGAAAAGTTTGTGTTCTGAAGTTAACATTTTTTTTTTTTCAGACAACGTCAAAACTATCTTCGACAGTACCTGCCTTGGGCACTTAGAAGTGGAAGGCGCATCAGGCCCCTGATGACGGTGTACTGGGAGAAAAGGTGGAAACAAGATATCACCGAGTTACGCAAAGAACTTAACATCGAACTAATAAAGTGTTGATCCTGCCAGAGTACTTCGCCAGTAGTGTAATGATTTTTTTTCTAATTAAAACAATGTCTTTTGTTATTTCAACAAATTACCTTTTTGCGCTGTATCATATAACGTGTTAGTTGTATCAAAAATACGGCACGGCAATAAACTAAAAAGTATTGGTAGTGCAGATTTTTTTTTTTCAATAAGTAAGCTATGAACGATGTAGACAAGCTTTGCTCAACATATGCATAATCGTTCGATGCTTCCGTTCCGCAAGACGAGTGCATATTGTGGGCTGGCCAACAGGACCAACGTCTAAGAGACTGGTATTTTATATATTTTTCACAAAGGCCAGTTTGGAAATAGCCAAGCAATTGTTTATTAATTATATTCACAACCTAGTCTAAATCGCTACTAAACACGACATGCTCTGCAAACATTTTAAATTTTAGATAACTAGAATTTTAGTTCATATTTTCTTGGTTTGAGCACTACAGTCTTTTTCGGTGTGCTGGATAAAGTCGAATTCACCGATGGGCGACCTAACAGTAGTTCCAGCAAACGGCGGTTGTAAAGTTCGGGCAACATTATGTTCAAGTCAACAGCATTCTGCATAATTTCGGAACAACCTCGTAAGTTTTTTCGCCAATCTAAAATCAGTATAATACAGTTTATTCATAATCTGCAGAATAATTTTTTAATTTGACTTACACTGATAGTCGAACAAACGAACGAGGATTGATGCACACTCTGGTTTCATGTCATGCTTCAGAAACATCTCCATCAGTTGGTAAACCTTTTCGACGTTGTTGTCCAGCAGCAACGAGTAGCAAAGATGGCCAACCCTGAAAATGATGCATATAGGCATTGCATAGTACGAATACGTCGTTTGAATCAGAATTTCAGCAAACCTTTTACTAGTGACTGCCCGTATGGCAAAGTGTCGATCGAACAAGGTTTTCGACAACTCCTGATCGCTATGCCATATGCTGTGGAAGCTTTTATCCCACAAGCTGCAAATAGGAAACTCGTGCCGATGTTCCGTTAAACAAAACTCGCAGAGCCTCATCACGGAAAGTAACGCTGCTTCGCTTTTTTTATCAATCGTTTCGTCGATTATTTCCACCAGAATACGATCAATAACTGGCATCTCGTCAATGTCACATTTTTCAACGATGTGACGGTAAGTTTCCAGTGATTTCACAGTATTTCCCATTTTCCATTGGCATAAGGCACGGTAGTGCTCGAACCTCTGAATCGGTGTAATGCGAACTGAATCCACTGCGCCTTGGTCAACAGCGAGCACGGTCAAACGTTCCAATTTGTCCATTTCGCCGTTACTTGCTACGTACTTCAGGAGTTTGTTCATGGTTGTTTGGGATGGTAGTTTCTTAAATTGAATTAATTGTTCCAGTAACAGATTCACGTCCTCGTGCTCGTGCTCCGCCAATGCCGTAGAGATGAGATGGTCCACTTGAGCAACGTCCATTGAGCTAATGTTTAGTGCTAACGGATTTTGCGTAATTTCATTGTAAAATTTGGCTATCTTGAACGAAGTTCGCTGGATGCTTCCCATATTGTTACGTTCCTGGGAAAGCGGCCGTTCCGATATGCTGCTTTCGGCCACCTTTGGTTGACCATCGCGATGTCGACTGTTTAGTACTTTCCATTTGAGCGTTTTGTTTTCTATCAACTCAATGATGAACGAATCGATAGCATTAATTTTGGTACTTTTCCGCTGGTAATTGTTCAACCATGTCAGCAGCCACACACTACTGGAATCGCACAAAACTGGCGCCCGTTTTACAGAAGAAAGCAGTGTGGCCATTTCGTTTGGATAATTCCTGATTCATTTGAACTTCTGCAGCGCAGTTTCTGCTGATGTAAATTTGTTGTTTACGTTTTTCCTGCTGTCATACTGGCGGGCTACATGAGACGTAACGTAATGTTTTTGACCAAACTGATGCGCCTCTGTCAAAACGTTTACGGGTCGGCGAGGCGTAAACCCGAGCGTAAATACTTTTTGCATACGCTTTGCTTACAAACAGAGGATGATTTAGGTTCTTATTTGCTGGTATAGCAGCCATATCTAAAAAAACAGAACACGAAGCGTAAACGATTTGACATTACAAATTAATTTTACGCTAGTTTTCACGCCTCATGTAGCCCCCACCAGTTACTGTACGAACAGCTGATGATGACCTTTTATAACTTAAAAAATGAAAAACACTTGCTTTGTGTAGCTGTTCACCTTCGATGCCCAGCTTATTTCGTCACTCGAATGCAACACAGCACTGCTTGAATATTTCACCTGTAAAATAAAAAAACAGAATAAATTGGTCAGAAATCAACTTACCTCTTCGATTTTTATTTTCGAATTCGAATATTATTTTCGAATCAACACGAATGTAAACACCTTTGACATTTGACAGCACTGGCCATTTGCCGGGCTACACGAGCCGTAGCGTAACGATTTTGGCACTTTTATATTAATGCCAAACTGTTGCGTTTATGGTCAGCCGACAGCAAATCCGACCGCAAAACCCGTTACCAAACGCTTTATTTACAAACAGAGGATAATATAAGTTCTTGTTTGCTGGTATAGCAACAAAATCGAAAAAAACAGAAGGAAATATTTAGAAATGAAGACCTCATGTACGCAGCCTAAGTTCCGCAGCGTGTACGCAGCCTGCGTTCCGGAGCCTTTTCCGGGCATCTTTCGCATCTTCTGTCTCTTTCTGGCGTTCTATCTCTTTCTGCCTCGCTGAAAGCAGACAAGAAAGAAGCTGAACCATAATTTTCGTGTTCCTTCACGCGAGTGCTGAAAAAGTCCGTCATTCTATCGATTTCGTCGTCGTCACTGTGAGCTCAACGCAGGCAAATACAGCAGCGGGCGGCTTTTGTACTCTTAAATTCTCTGCGGAAACATAAAGTTGAGGAAAACTAGGCAAAAGAGTTGCATTTACGCTCGGAAAAAGGACAGGAAAAGCTGCTCCCATTGACAGACACCGAGAAGGCAGAAGCCCTAGAGAACGCGTTCACGCTGTCAAATTCCGCATTCGCAGGGCGCCGGGACGGAACGCACCGCATTGCACGAGCGGATTCTGTAGGTTGGCGTTGATACGACCGAAAAGTCTTGAGGCATTGGGTGGTGCTGCAGCACGAAAAAAGGCGTACACCAACACACAAATACCCGCTGGTGTAGTTTCGGAAAAGAAAAGAAGGCAAACAAACATGGCTGCTCTGCCTCGTAGAATAATTAAAGAAACGCAGCGCCTGATGCAAGAACCCGTGCCCGGCATCAGCGCTATTCCGGACGACCAGAACGCTCGCTACTTTCACGTCATTGTGTTCGGCCCTGAGGACTCACCGTTTGAGGGGGGCCTATTCAAGCTCGAGCTGTTCCTTCCCGAAGACTACCCGATGTCCGCACCAAAGGTGCGTTTCATAACAAAGATCTACCACCCCAACATCGACCGTCTCGGGCGAATCTGTTTGGACATTCTGAAGGACAAATGGAGCCCGGCACTGCAAATCCGGACGGTGTTGCTGTCCATACAAGCGCTGCTCAGCGCACCGAACCCGGATGATCCGCTGGCTAACGACGTTGCGGAGCTGTGGAAGGTCAACGAAGCCGAAGCGATCCGGAATGCGAAGGAGTGGACGCAACGGTACGCGAACGATAACTAGAGTCTGGCCGTTTCCGTTTGTCCTCGAAAGCCGATTATCGTTTAAATAACAACCCCGAAGAACCAAGCGCCGGTAACTGTAACTGTGCAAGCAGTAGCAGTGTCCGCCTCTAAACAGTAATAGATCCCCCCTAGCCACCAGCCCTGTATCCCAGAAGACTACAGAGTAATCGCTTGCGCGAACGCGTTTTACTCTGCGTGAGTGTCTGTATGTGTGCGCGTTCGTGTGTGTAATAAAAATTGTTTTCAAAATTGAAAATTGGACGAGCGAGTTACAAAAGCCACCACAGCTGTCAGAGCGTTCTACGTTTATCGTCAACGGTAAGAAGGATTTGTCCCGGGCCGGAATGAAAGCCAACAGATCAAACGTTCAACTTGTACGCTCAGTGATGTGGGTGAAAAACGGTTGCAGCTCATGTCGCATTACCTTGGCTTTGTGCCCACTTACGGAAGTTCGTTCAACTACATCCAGCTTCAGCTGACCAATAGACGTGAACAGCTGATTCCGGCTGACCAATGCTTGTGTAGAACAGTAGACAAACACCATGGAGAGAGGGAGTGTATCGAATTGCAATCGAAGGTAAACATATTGATCAATGCGCTTGTTCATGCGGCCGTAATTTGAGCCTCGTCCCCCCTTCCCCTCTCCCCCCTGCTGAGTGGTTTATTTAAAAGCATATTTTGAAGAAACATGGATGGCCTTGAAGAGAACAAACAATAACGTTTGCTTCTCGAACATTCGCCCGTGAGTTTACGTGCGGGCTGTTCGGTCGATCGCTCTATAGTTTTGCATGGCCAACAACGATCCTGCAGAATAACGTATATCGGCAGAACAAAGAGCAGTAGGTATTTTTTCACAGCTTTGTCTGTTTGCGCTATGAAGAAGTTCATAATAGGGCAACTAAGGGTTTATTTATGAAGAGTTATTAATCCATCCGGAACAGCATGAAACAGAGTATGAACAGCCAACCTAGTCACGTGAAATCCTTAAATCGCCAACGGTTTCTTCGATGCCTAATTGTATTAAACTTTGCACGCGTGTAAGGTAGCAATCCAATTAAAAATGAAAAGAGACCAAAGCCGTTACCTATTCGAAGATATTAACACTTCTAACGGAGTTCACGCAAAGTCACAAAATATTCCCATCTAATGCAACTTACATCGAAATTGATTTATGGAAATTAACGCTTCTGAATTATGTAATTTCAAATCTGATTTAGATGAAATCACCACAGTAAAGATTACTAATTATAACCTTCCAATGTCATTTCAGGTTACAACGTTTGGAGCCAGCTATGCAGAAAAATTTTCAAAGTCACAATTATCTATTGTGTCTATTACACACGCAATTTTCTTTCCTGTTTTGACACATTTAGTACTTGAAAATGTCGCTAGCTTTAGTAAAATTTATCAAGGAAAAAGATGTTAAATGCCCCAGAGAGAGATAAAACTATTTATGAAAATTGAAATGAAGGTAAGATACATTTCTCACCTCTATGTTGACGATTAACAATGCGTTACTCTCTTTTTAGTGCACAAACGCATTATGTTTATATGACCTCTTTTCAAGAAGTTTCCCGTTGAGTTAATGGGTAACGATTCAGTTTGGGAGAAGTTGGAATTTAGTGGCCAGTTTATATCTTAGCAGCGAACAGAAAAAGGCCTTGAGCTAGTTTTAATACTAGTGAATATGCGCGAACATAAATAAGTAGTTGCATCACGGGCGCGGTTATGCACTGTGCTCTAATGCACGTTTAGACCCCAACGGAAATCATGAAAAAGTTGTAAGGAGACAACAAAAGAATCCTTGAATGATATTGCAAGTATATGCGATAATGGAACACACACGTACGCCCGCATGCACAGGCTCGCGCATGATTGTAAAAGACAGTCAAAACAGTTTACGTAATTCTCTGTCGGCAGTATAGATTAAAAAAGAATACGTCAAATATTGAGACCCTTTTTCATAAGTAACGGCAAAAGAAAGAGTAATTGTAGTAATAATTAAGATGATAGGGAAAAGAAAGCACAGAAGGAGAAGAAAATGAAGCATCGAAAGAAGAACAGCAAGATATAGAAAGTGAGTCAATACACGCAGGAACACGCTGAAAGGTAGCACCGTACGTACGATAAACTCTTGGAGCGAGCCCAATCGCTATTGCTATCTGTTTCACTACAAAGTCTAATATTCAATTCACAACATCAAACATGCGATTAAAGACGCAAACGAGAAAACAAAAAGAAGTCAAGCAAAAACACTATTGAAACAAATGTATATTAGTATGGGAATTATAAATAATTGAATGAAAATCTCTACCGAAAGTATTGATAAATCATTGGTTGACAAATGAGAACACGGCTTTAGTTGGTGTTTGTGTCAGGTGAGTGACTAATGTCCATTCCTATCTAGCAGGACAAACAATCGTGTTTTGTTTCGATTCAGTCGTCGGTAGTGATACGTAAATGGATATTATTTTCCGTCCATGTGAAATTTGTTTTGGGTGAACGTTTTCCTGCAATAGTCCCAAAGACTTGTTTCGTTATATCATGATATATATATTATACTGATTGATGCTTTGACTAAATCCAAAATTCATCAATACGATCCACGCTTCCGTTGACTAAAAATTTGACGGTTTTAACGGTTGTCTTAATGAATACAAGAGATGGAAAATTCATACACTTTCTACAAGCGAAGCCTATTGTCCTCCGTCCATAATACGCATCATTTAACTCATTGTTATTGGGTGGAACTGAACCCATGCTGGAGATGCTAGAATATGGGTTGAAGGATACGGCCTGTAAACCATTCAAAACATACCTTAACGTCGTACCTTGCCTAATAATCATCACATTATCAGTATATCAGTATCAGTAAACATAATCAGTTTGAGTTTTATTAATTCATGATGGAAAGCTTTACACTTGCGAGCGCAACAATTCTGGCTAATCAGAATGTACAATGGGCATATATTGAATCGAATTTATGCTCATCTGCTATGGGTTCAGTTTTCACTTTGTCCTACAATCAGTAGCACATTTGAGAGAAGATGAAGATAATCTTCCTCTACCATTTGCACATACGAAAGGCCAGTAAATTGCGGTTCATGTGGTTCGTAATACACTGGCTCGTCTTCCGGTTCAACGTAAGCGATACTATTTGCTGGCTCCTCGTCCTGATCGTCGTCAAACATAACGCGCTTAACTGAGGTGGAAGGTGGTGACGGTTTAAGGATTCCCTTCAGAACGGGCGTTGATTCGCCTTCGGGCAATTCTGGTGACTCTTGATGACGCTTTTGCAGGTGCATTTTTCGTACGACATTGATACGCATCGATTGCTGCGTAGACGACAACCGTTTGTTCGACTTAGTGGTGCCGCTTTTCGATCTATCCGTCGACGAAGTGCCACGTCGTCGTTCGTCGGTATCGTCATCTTGGTCATCGTAATCGATGTCGGATGAGTTGGTCACTTCGTTGGAAATCGGTACTACACCGTGCTTCTTGCGTGCCAGATTACTTTTGGCATCCTTCAGAATGCGACGCTTCACGAAATCATGGAAGATCAGCAGTTCCGTGCTGAGTTCTCGCTTGATAAGCTGTTTCTCCCGCTGGGATAAATTGACGTCTTTCAATGCCAGCAGACTCTGGGCTGCAAGCAGCGTTAGGACGAATTCGAGACCGTAGATGCAAAGTTTAGTGTCTAGATGTGTCAGCAGCTCGTTGGACAAGGTTATGGCGTTGGAGGATGTGTAGCTGGACACGCTGGTCATGGAGAGGGTTTTTGCGAACTGGGACCTCTTGCCGCGACCCGTAGTACTGCCGTGACTAGTGAGCCCGGATCGATTGGCACCGGTGATTAGACTTTCTGCTGCCGAATCGTCCATTCCGTCCCCCTGATGGTGTTTGATGCTTGCTGGTAATTCATTTAGAGCTGTTTCACTAAACGCATGATGTTGCTTTACAAAAGATAAATGATGTAAAATTATAGGAATTAATTTAATTCAATTTCGTTGTGCCAATATACCAGGCAGTCACTACAAGCGTTTGGTTATAACTAAGCAAAAAGATCAGTGCAAGCAATAAACTAAACCAAGTTCTCCAACAAATAGATACAAGAAAGAGGGATTAAATTATCCGTTCTATAAAATTAGATCACGGTAGCTTACCAGATTAAGAACCTTCGTGAAGATGCATGCTGCCTGTAACAGGGAACCAAAGCTGAGCTGTGAAAAGTTGTCTGTGCTGATTTTCGGAGCTCCGAACTGAATTTCCACCAGCGGTCGAAACGTGCTTGGTGCGAACTCGACATCACAGAGCAGCATAAGGAGGGTTGGACTGAATGCTAGCAATGCCTTCGTACAGAGTATCACAATCTCGATCAGATTGTTCATTGCTTTGACCAGCTCGTCTGATGCATCGATCGTGCTGGGATCAATGTCAAGTTCTGTTACTAGGAATCCACTGCTATCTCCGCTTCCAGTTATAAGTCGTTTTAAAATTTTCGGGCGATAAAGCAGCGAGATGGCGTAGTCCATCAGATACTGTGTGCAGCGCTGTTAAAGGTTGAAGAAAGCAATGTCGGAAACAAATTACCATTTGTACGCTAACGCTAAGCCTTATTTATATTACTCGTAGTTGTACTATCAGATTTTGAATTTATGATAAAGATGGATAAACTCTTCCCACCAATTCTTCTTACCATCAAATGAAGCAAACTTTGGCTGTGTTCCAAGCGCCATTGCTTTTCATACGCGACCATCGTGCTAACCAATTGGAGTGTTTCGTTTATCAGCAAATATGCACTCGGCTCCAGCGACTGTTTAGCAAGTAGCAGTGAATCCATCAGATACTCTTCGTGAATTCCGATGAAAAATATGGCTTCGCGTAGGAAACGATGTCCATGTCGGCTGAGCAGCAGCCGTACCAGCCGTATACCGCGCGAGTAAATAGGCCACCAGTCTTGCGTTTGCCATTGCTGTTCGGTTCCCTGTGAAGTAAATGCATTGCACATAGAGCATAGAAAAACTCGAATGAGTTCGGTCTCATACTTACACTACTCACCACGTAGGGACGTTGCAGAAGCTCCTTTGGTGGCAACAACTTCAGCCACAGATAGTCTCCCACATCACAGTACAGCAGCTCTTCGGAACAACGGCTTTCCGCGAGCAGAATCAGCAAATCCATGAGCTCGACCACCAACTTCCGGTGTTCATATTCAGGCAACACCGTCCCAGTTATGCTGAGAAGCCGCTGGAAAAGCTTTCCCTTGACGAACCAACTGACCCACCGAGTTGTAAACTGTGCCGATGGGACTGCCACATGCTGATCGAAGCTGATAGTCAACTGTTTCAACAGATTGATCGCCAGTAGCAAAGAATTGTACAGCTTCCCACCGGTCTTGTCGCTCGCAGAACGATCCTTCCAACCGGGCGATTTGGCGAGCATCTCGAGAGTGCTAATTTCTTCAGCCGCTATGTCCACCGCCGAACGTGTTAACTCCACAGCAATTGTGCCGTTTTCCATCCAGCGATCGGATTGGAATTCGACCGTTTTGATGGCGATCACCAAAATGGCTTCTTTGGCCCGCTGATGAATGTCCGCATACGAGACCGATAAACGGCTGAGCAAGGTTTCCATCTGACGGAGCATCTGATCGTCCCGAGTCGTATCCGACGTATACTTGTTTTCAAAATCAGACAAAACGATCAAATACAATTCGGCTAGTACGATCAGTGGTCGCATATCATGGATCTCCTCTATCCGATCCACCAGCACCGATAGGCAGCGTTCAGCAAGGAATGCTTTACACCGATCTGGCAGTACAACACCCGGTTCTCGTTTACGAATCACTAATACCAGCAGATCCTTAAAGGACTGTAGCCTTCCCAGCCAGTCTGGCGTTTCTTGTACCTTTTCTTCGAAGCACACAGTGAGGGCACTCGTGGAGCTCTCATTGCTGTCCGTGTTATTTGAATTCGTCTGTTGCTCATCACTGGCGGATGGGAGATCGAACACAATGTTTACCCATCGTTCAAACACATCCACTTTCTGAATGAAACGCTCAAACACTTTCAACAGCTCAGCGTCCATCTTTACGTTGGACACAGAGTTCACGCGGAACAGTTCAATGCCGAGAATGTTGAAGAGTTGACTGTACGCACGGATATTTCCGGCAACATGCTCACCGAACAGAGGATTGCAGAGTGAAGGCCAAAACGACGGTTTCTGCATTTGTTTCTGTACCAAAGCCTGCATATTATTTTTCCACAGAGCGTGAAATAGTGACATTAGGCGGGACAACAGTGGGCTGGCTAGTTTGCTCGGCTCATTCATGATCGCTTCGAGAAACTCTTCCATGTAGGTCGGTATGCCATCGTTGATCATCGTCCTGGGTCGTGTTTTACCCGCGCCGATTACATCCTTCGGTCCGAGCACCAGCCGTCGGTCGCGATTGGCGTAGTTCACCTTGAAGAATGCCTCCGTTAGACCTGGCTGCTTGTGAACGCAAGCTTCGACCAACTCTAGCACGGCCAGCTTCAAGTCCTCGCTCTCGATATCATCATGTAACCGCTCGAGAAACGTATGCCGTATCTGATCCGCTTCCATGTCCAAGCAAGCCAGTAGTGACATTCGAAACTCGATTGCAAAGCGACGCAACAATCGGCAGGAAAGAATAGGCAATCGTGGATTGAAAATGTTGCTCATATAGCCCGTCACCATCGGAATGATGCGCAGCGTGTCACGTTGCTTTGGTTGCGTGTATATCGCTGATTCGAGCGGCGACAGATCGTACTCCTGTATATGTCGCTTGAGGCGCAAGATCTGCATCAGAATCGTCATCGAGTACTGTATCATCAAGTTGAGCTGCTGCTCTGGTACCATCATCCAGTTCGTTTCCCGCTCCATCACTGCTTGCAGATAACCGTTACCCAGTCCTACAATCCTTAGCAAAACCATGCCGTTATCACGGTTGAGCAAACTGAACACGCAAACATCACGCAGAGTACGACGTGCAGGATCGCTGCACAACTGCTTTTCGCCGAGCTGCAGAATTTCGTAGATGTACTGTACCACAAACACCAACACGCGATATCGATCAGTTCCGGTTTCATATCGCCAATTGTTTGCATGCGGGAGCACTTCCCGCAGCAGAAAGATAGTACCGGGAAGTTCCACTCCGAACACATTGTCTCGGCCGAGCTTGGTGTACGTTTTCAGTAAGTTAAAGTATGCCATTAGAATCGGATAGGAACCGGCGATGCGCTCCACGTTCATCAGATAGTAACCGATCAGACTGGAATCGTAGCTTGCACCATTTGCGTACTCCTTATAGGATAGGGTTGCATTGTTGACCGTCGGGAGAATGTTAAGATTCATAATGCGCGTGTATATCTCCTGCTCGAACAGTGGCACCAACGCTGCGCAAACGTTAAGGCACTGCACGAGCAGATCGATCGGTGGGTTGGGAACGGATTTGAACTTGAGCAACACATCGAAGACCATCTCCGTCGGGTGTACCATCTCAGCTGAGATGTCAAGTGGTTGTTGAATGCGCTTCACGGCCACCGCTAGATATTTTAGCCCCGTGGCAATTCGCAGTACACGTTCCTGGCTAAGTGTGCTCGTGGCTTGTGCGTCGAACAGCAGCTCGTTGATCTCGTGATGTAAAGCACTGAAGAAATTGTAACGCGTCCGGAAATGAACGTAGGTCTTTCTGTGAGAGTGGACGTCATTTACAATTAACTTCGTTCCCCGAGGCATGGTAAATTCAATCTTGTTCGAGGGAGTGTAATCACTGCACAGGACGAATTCATCGTCCAGCCCTGTAGCCGATTTGCGCCACATGTACTGAGCATTCGTGTCGTTATAGAGCTCGGTGTAGACCGGAAGATTTTCCAACAGTCGCTGGATGTAAGCGTTTTGCGTGGAACCGGCCGAAGCCAGGGCGAATGCTACTTTCGAGAGAGGCAAGAATTCCACGGGAAATTGCTCTACGCAGATGTTGAACAGCGCACGTATCGGGTGGTCTTCGGTTTTGCAAAACTCTGTCGCTATGGTGGGAGATGTAAGTAGTTCGCTGACCAGATCGAATATTTTGCCGTGATGCGCTATAGACTCACGCGCATCGAACAGTTGGCAAAGAAAACCAATGTGGTTGAAAATTGACTTTCGCACTATCTTTGCCGGAAGGCTGTTATCCTTGAACATCGGATGCGACACGAGCCCGTGGAGGTATTCGAACACACCGAGTTTGATGGCCCGCGAACCTAACTGCTGGTAGCGACGAGTCACGTCCTCATCTTCGACACTGTGCTGTAGACGGAAGTTGAACAACATCCATACCAGCAGAAGGGGTCCATGCTCGGGAAACTGTTGCAGTGCTGTTATTGGGCCGTCGAGCGCGTTCACCACCTTTTCGATCCAGTTTGTATCATCAAATTTTTCTGACAGGTCGAGTGTCCGAAAGACGAGCGCCAACTCGTTGTACGTAATGCGTTTGACCAGTTCGGCGTGAATCTCTGTCGCAACGTCTACGTATTCTTGCTGGCGCCCGAAAGAATGCTCTCGAAACAAACCAAACAACTCATCTAACTCGCCAGGATTGATGCCGCTATAATGGACGATTAACAGTAGGATTTGCAGCACTTCACTCGTCTCGCGTAACCTTCGCTCCGCGCAGGCTACTTTGGTTTGCGTGTGGAAAGCATCGTTTGGAAGTGTTTTGTGCGTCACGAGTGGATCGGCAATCAGATGCTTGAGCTGCGCAAGGTACGATTTGCGAAGGGCAGGTAAACCGATTCTTTCGACTACCTCGCGATACTCGCGCGAATAAGGATGACTGCCGGAGTGAAAGTAATTCAGTAGATTTTTAACCACCTTCAGTTGCACCATGCGCTCGATCGTGTGATACACCCAAATGTCGTGCAATAGCTTTACCATCGACGTTTCGGTCGATATGTACTCCGCCAGCGCCGTCGCAGCCCCGCGATACTCGTTCACCAGGTAGAAGCAGAGAATTTGCCAAGACTGGATAGCGTCAATGTCCTGTCGGGGAGCGGGAAAAAAAGGAATCGGTTAGATTCGTTCCCCACCTCTCGTCTGTGTTGATTCTCACCAAATACTGGTGAAGTTTGTTGGCAAACGGTTGGAGCTTTAACTGATTTCTATCTTTGATCAGCTTCTGAAGTTTATCTTCCGATTCTTTGCTGGGCTTTTTATAATGGAGGATGCCGTCCACGAGCTCTTTGGACACCTGCAGCAGCTTGCATTTCACTTCCGAATTCGGGGTTCCGTAATGTATTCCTGAAACAAACTGCCACAGCTTCCTCCACTGTCTGCACGGATACAATTTTCAGGTTATGTGAACATAAACAAACCAATCTGATGGGGCTAGAAAACCTCGTTAAACAATTTATCGTAAACTTACATCACATCCATATTGATATCCTCCATCGGAAACTCTGTGAGTCGAAACAAAATAGCACAAATAATTTGGAAAAGACGTTACTTTATGGACATTTATAGAAAATTTAGGCGACGAAATCGCAACAACCACACGAAGCGGCAACTGAAATGTTATGCTGATTGCGACCTTGCCGCTCAATGATGTTGACAGTTGCAATGATAGGGATGGCCAAGTCTTTACTCTAAGTCTCTAGTTTTAGAGTAAAAATGTTGAAATTCGTTATACATAACACAGAAGCATTAACATAAACATAAACAAACAAAATAAATAAATTTGAATACAAAAATTGTAATTGTTAAACATGCGCCTTTTCCGTCCCTTTATCATAAAAGACACTGGAATAACGAATATAGATCTAAAAAAAAACAACTGCTTACTAACTAACAACTGCTTACTAAAACAATCTTGATAGCTTACCTATGGCGAATGATGGCTTGATTGTAAAAATGAAGAATTAGAAAAAAGACTATAAAATACAAACAAATCTATTAACCTTGGTCAAGTTAGGTGGCCGAAGGAAGCAAAAATCCAAAACAAGGTCAGCTGCTGTCAACGCGTTGCTGGCTGAATATCGAGAATTTAATTGATTCTGATTAACTACTGAACTGCAGAAACCACCGTTTAATCAGTGATACAGGCAAACAAGACAACGAACAAGGAAGCAACCCGAAAAAGGCGATATTTATGCACCAAACTTGTGATTTTCGCATGCCGTATCGAGGCTGAATATGGCACTCGTAGCAGACCGCGCGATATCGAAGCGAAAGTGTTAGTGATAATAATGGGTGGCAATCGAAAGTTAGCCGAATGAAAGAGGGTGAAAATGATGATACTGCGGTTACAAGTGGTCGGTAGCGGCGATGTGATAAACGGAACTGGTCTAGCGTAAGAAGCAGGGGGCACAGTTTCGTACAGTACTTCGCAGGTTCAAACGCAACCAAAGAAACGGAATCGCAGCGAACGGTGGCCAAGCTTCGATGGCGCAATCATTCACTTGGTAATGTAAAGAAAAGCTTATGAATATGATTCAGGATCGGCAATTTAAGTAGCCCCGAATGCATATGTTGGTTTTAATAGCCGGAGAATGACCAACAACGACACACCTAACTTTATTTACTTTGTGTTTGGTGCCAGCACAAACGATATGCTAAGCGTTCCGAAGGCGCAATTGAACGAACAGGGGCATCGGACTAGAAACAATTTTACATCGAAACGATTTCTGGTTGTGTCAGTAAAATTCGAGATTATATCGTGCTCTGTTTGTAAATTGCAAAATTTATTCTTTCAAAGTGAGTCAGAAAATAGCGAGCAATATGAAGTACGATTGCGCATGCAAGGGACTACTACTTGATTAGGTTCCTCTGTTTTGATTTAAACCATAAACCACAATAACACTGTTCGGGTGCATTTGTTTCATTGGCGGCAGGTTTCCGGTAAACCATCTTGGTAGCCCTAAGAACAGTGATCGGCTCCACACCCTAAACGAATATCCGCCAGTCCCACTGTGCTCAGTAAACGATGTGCAGCTCCGTTTTCTCTGCCCTGATGATCTCGAAGAAGTTCGAACTCTGTGCCAGGATTGGTTCCCGATTGATTATCCTTTATCATGGTACGTGGACATAACTTCTAGCACGCGGTTTTACGCACTGGCAGCAGTTTACAACTTCAGTATCATAGGACTAATCGTGGCCGAAATCAAGTCGTATAATAAACTCAACAAAGAGGTAAGGCTACTGCTAGATTAAAGAAATAAGTAAATCTAAATTGTTCTCGATCTCGATCTTTTCAGGATCGTGGAATTTTACCGGAATCAATGGGTCGTGATGCCGAGGTTGGCTACATATTATCACTCGGTGTGCATCGAAAGTATCGCCAGAATGGCATTGGTTCGCTGCTACTCGATTCCCTTATCAACCACTTAACCACGGCCGAGAGGCATAAGGTGAAGGCAATATTCCTGCATGTCCTCACAACCAACCGAACAGCTATCCTGTTCTACGAACGTAGAGGGTGTGTATTATACCGCAGCGCGTGGAAGAATTCCTATTTTACGAGAAAATATTGTACTGACCGTCTATCGTTTCAGTTTTGTTCTTCATTGTTTCTTGCCTTACTACTACTCGATTCGAGGGAAATGCAAAGATGGTTTCACGTACGTAACATACATCAACGAAGGTCACTCACCATGGTCACTATAATATCCTTTTCCAAGATAAACTAACTTCTGTTTTTATTTGTTCTTCACATTCTACTGCATATTTGTACATCGATGTTTCTTGATCATAGGGTGTGAAAAAGAAAATAAATTAGAATGGAGACGAGTTTCTACACATATGTGGCGGGCAGTATTCGTCCAGGTGACTGCAGTTCTAAAATCTCGAGCGAATAGAATTCAAGAAGTTTGCTATAATACAATCATTCTTGTATCTTACTTCCACCAAAAGGAAACTACAACATGACCTAGCCAATAGGTTTGTCCCCATTTACTTTAACTTAAATTGTCTTAAATATTTTCTTGTTCATTTACAGTGTATTTGGTAGGTTATCTAAAAGATCAGGAGAATTGTTTAAAAATCTTTTATATCTTTTACATTTCAAACTATGCATATTCAAACTAAACATAAGTGTATTTTTGTAGCTGTGGACGTTTTTATCTAACCTGTTGTTTATAAATAGTATTTCCTTAACCGCCTGCTTTACCGATTATTTGAAGTACTGGTGCTCATTAATTGTAACTGCCGGAGGACTTTGCTCGTACATTTGCGGTCGAATGCGAAGAGTGTTCCGATGGGCATGTCGTCGCACAGTGAGCCGATTCAACCTGGAGCAAGACGACGACTAAGAGAGCCTTCCTTCCAGTGCACAGTTCCGGCATCATCCGAACCATCTATATCCACTTCCCATACGGCCGTTTCTTACCGAAAGCATCTTGCATGTTCGACCATGTGGCGGTTTTATTTTTATACAAAGAGGATCAAAAGAAACGCCCAAAACATAATCGTAACCACAAAGTAGTACGTAAGTAGCTAAATGAAATTTGTGGCAGTCGCACTGATTTTGTACACACACTACTGCAGAACAGTCTCTTCGCTTTTCGCGATGGAGTCAAATCATGATTCAACCTTCACCATGTATTGGAATATAACTTCGCAATTTTTTAATTTGTATGAATCGGTTAGCAGGCAAATGTCATCTAATGTCGATTAGTGATGCTAATTAGTAAAAGTGCATTTTAATTGTGATAACACATCCTTCATCCGCTTTTCTTCTTCTCTTGTGAATGAAGAGTTTTGAAACATTTTCGAATAAAAATAGCAAGAAGTTTATTGTTCTTAACAGCAGGCAAATTACCGCATTGACCAACATGCAAGAAGAAGCGTAACATAAAAGTATCTAAGAACAAATCTAAGTCAGCGATGAATTGTAAAACAAACATAAGCAAGAGAGACATTAGAATAAAATGTCTGATCGACTTTTCAATACGTGTACAGTGAGGAAAAAAACGAAACAAGAAATCATAAAGACAGTTAGCGATATTCGTTATTCAGTGTGATGGAAAGAGTTTTACATTTAGTTTTCAGGCGCATGTTGAGTTTGTGTTACATTTAAAATGTTTTCAATGCAAGTTCTTTTCTCGCAATGTCTATATAGTTGTTTGAGAATGAATGAACAAAAATCTAACAAATGCAGTCAAATATACAAACGGATCATTTTCGATCTGAAGCCAGTTCTCTGAGAGTACCGTGGACAGGGATAGATGTTAAATAAAAGGGGAATATCGGAATTAATACTGCCTAAGTAATATTTACGGAACGCACTATTCAAAGTAGGTAACGATGTACGTTTAGAAGAAAGTTATGCCAAAAAATATACTGCTTGAAAGCAAGCCAACGCTTTTTTTCGAATTGCGGAATCATTCTCATGAACCAAGCTCAAGTCATTTGTCGCGTTGATACGATTTGCATTGTATCAATATTTTATTATGTCAAAACGATCATAATCATCAAATGTTGGAACGGCGCCTTACTTTAGCTTTTTACTTTTCTTTGTTTTTGTATGCATTGGATCACTTTTCCGCTTAATCTGTACTTCCGGAACACTCCCTTCTTCGGCATGTTTGGCAGGCATCACACTGAACCCTTCGATGTATGGATGCACTAGCTCAAATACCAGTTTCTCGTGCTGCACATTCGTTGAATCCAGACTCAACCGCACGATAACCGGATCAAAGGCACGGAACATAACATCTCCGCAACGTTGCGTTTGACTTTCCTCGTCGTAAACGAACTGTACCCCCTTTTTGATCTCCTGATTGTCGCGGCCGGCCACATATATTGTACCTTCGAAGCCATACTTTGGCACCAAAATTTGCAATGCATTCTTCCGAACAAACAGCACGAACGCCTGCTCGTCTTCGGAACGGTTGCGAAAGAAAAGATGAGTGTGAAGTGCCACCGAAGCCCTACCCGCGTACTGGGCCATGCGGTTTCGATAGTTCAAGTTGTTGCACAGGTTTGAGTTGAGCTTTTTGTCCAGCAGCTCTGGGTAGGTGGAGTCCGCGCCAATGCAAGCGGCCAGAAGTCGATGTACGATAATGTCGGCATATCGGCGGATCGGAGACGTAAAGTGAGTGTAAATCGGAGCAGCAAGACCGTAGTGGAAGAACTCATCGCGCCGTAGCGTGCCACTGATGAAGTAGACTGCCTGCATCATGCAGCGTGTAGCCAGAATGCGAAGCATCGTATTGAGGTACGGATTGGCAGGATTGACAGCTTCATCAAGGCTAGTCGCCAGTTGCTTCCCGCTTTCGGTCACTATCTTAAAACCCTGGTGTTGGGCAGCTTTTACCAGCGGCTCAAAATTGTTCTGCGGTGGCTCAGGATGTCGCCGAAGCATCGCACATTCGGGGAACTCTTGTTCAATTTTCTCCGCCACTGAAACGTTTGCCAAAAGCATAAACTCTTCGACCATCGAGTTAGTGTCGAGCAGCTGTTTCGCCTTCACGTCAATCGGGTCGTGTGTTTCGCTATCAACCTGGAAGCGAATTTCGGGCGATGCGAGCACTAGTGCCCCGTTTTCCGTGCGGCGTCGCTTCAAAATTTTTGCCAATTGGTTGAGCAACCGGAGCGACACTGCCACCTCGTTTGTTTGCGTCCGATCGTCTATGATTAACTGTGCTTGCTCGTAGGTGAGAGCTTCTTTCGACTTTATCACACTCTTGTGAAACTTTACTTGCTGTACCTGTGCCTCGTTATTCAATTCCCAGACACAAGAAAAGGCGAAACGCTCCTCGCCGCCGCGCAAGGAGCACAGATTGGAACTGAGCAGTTCCGGTACCATGTCGATTCGTTTATCCACCAAGTATACGGTTGTCGCGCGGCTGGCTGCTTCGCGATCGATGGCAGTGCACGGTCGTATAAAATGGCTCACGTCTGCGATATGGACTCCGACCTCAACGTTGCCGTTGGGAAGTCTGCGAGCATGAAGCGCGTCATCGATATCCGTGCAGCCAGGAGGATCCACCGAGCAAATTGTGATCCCACGAAGATCGACTCTGCGCCGCAAATCTTCTGGCGTTATAACCCACGGCAGCTGCGGCAGACAGGCGAGAACGTCTTCGGAAAAGCGATTGTGCGGCACGTCGTGTTCTAACAGAATTACCTCATTCTCGGTTTCCTTGGCGCCGATTGCCCCGAGCGCTCGCACAAAGTGTCCCTGGGGATAACGTGAGTGACGAGGCCACTGATCGATCGCAACGATGATGCGCTGCGAAAGAAGCGTCGTCGCTTGACGCGTTTCTATTCGAATGCGTGGAATTTTTCTTTCGGCAGGAACGAAAATGTGTCGCGTCGTACCCGGAATATGGCTGGGAAGTAAAATGCCGCAATACTGGCGCCACTTGCGCTTAATGATTCCGACCACTTTTGCTGTTGGTTCAAGAAGCTCCTTCGCCAGTACCTTCGTCGTGAAGGATGGATCCTGTTCGATTATATCTCCCGGATCATTTTGCTCGTCCATCAGCACAATGTCGCTAGGCGTTTTCCACTCACTTTCAGGCAACATTTCGATCGCCACCACGTCTCCATCGACGGCCCGGTTCAAATTCAGCCGTCCCTGGATCAGTACCGCTTTCTCGATTCCCTCAACGCGCACGAATCCTTCCAGATAGTTTTCGCGCGATGCTAAGAACGAACCCTGTAGCAAGCTTTCGGTCTTGATGCCCTGATGAATTTGCGAGGCGGTCAGATGTGAAGGAAAAAGAGGTTCCTTCGCCTCACTGCTGCATTCTCGATGTGAAATCTTGTCCAATAGATGAGCATTTTCGTTTCGTACCGTTTGGATATATTCCGCGGCAGAGCAAGCAATCAAACCCGATTCGATCGCTTTATTGCGATTATCCGTGTCATCGGAGAGCAAAATAATCTTCAGCCCCGCACGTGACTTCTTTAGATGCTTTCCATACCACACTGCCGCCGTGCGAATCATTCGATCATTCCGATCGTTGGCCGATTCCCCTGGCAATCGCTCGATGTACGTGTCTTTGTGGTGCTCGTTCACAAAGGTGTAAAACTTTCGACCCGGATCGGAGAGGACCGTCTTTAACCGTTTGTACACCACAGCACTGCGGTGTTTCACCTCGTCCAACACCGTGTTCAGAATGATCACGTTCCGGACGGCTGGTTCCTCCAGAAGATCCATCTGGTACAGCACGACGTTTGTATCGAGGAGTAGGTAGTGCGGAAAGCCATACTTTTCACTCAGCGGTTCCGGGTCAGCATCGAGAATCGCATCATTTTCCGACAGAGGACACTTTCGGCAGCTAATGACGATAATGGACAGAATTTGACAACCTTAGGTTAGTATTAAGCATTACATTTCTAATCACGCAATAATATCTGCAGCGTGATTAGATATTCACAAACTGAAAATACATTAGCACAGCGTTTACAGCGTTTATTCACACAAACCTTTTTATTCCGCACCATATGTCGTCGCGGAGATAGTGTTCCCGGACAATTTTGAGGATGTTTCCCCGCTTGGTTTTCTTCATAAACACTTTGTTTGTCAACATGTCGTTGGGCTCGTGAGCAACGTTCACTAAGTTTAAGTTAAAGCTGGTTCCTGGAACGGGAAACAAAGTCGAAAAGCTGGAACAAGGCTCAATTGCAGCTAAAATGGTTGTTTTCGCATAAAATGTAGTCTACACAATGTTCTTTTTTGAGCCGGAATATTACCTTGCGGAGCGAGGGAAAACAACGTGTTTTGGCCGATTGATGAAATGTCAAAATAAAGGATTTTAGGGTTGTGTGCGAAGCATGCTTTAGCACAAGTCTTTCATTTCGTTTTCCATTTTCGCTTTAGAACAACGTTGAACAAAAAGAAAAGAAAACTTCATTACGAAAGTCTGAGTATTCAAACAAAAACAAACCAATGTTCAGTGCTTGAGAATATGTAAAGGATCGGATATTTCCCCATATTCACTGGGTACGAGTGACCACCATGTCTGAGAGAGCGTAAGAATGTGAAATTCGGCTTAGTATATCAGTTCCAATTAACTTCAATATCAACTTTCATGGCCAGCACCGATAGTTCTGATAGCGAAAGTGTAGACCTCCAGGAGCACAATGAAACAACTATCCGGGACCTGTCCGCCGGTTTGTTGGGCATCTATGAACCAAAATTGAACGAGGTTAAAGAAAATTTGAAAGAACTAATGTGCGTTCTAATTCCCTGCTGCCTGTAAACAAAACTTAATGTTGCTCTGTTTTATTCCAGAAACAAACAAAATGATTTGCAAATAGCAATCTCAAACGAGAAAAAGGCCTTCTCCAGCACTCAGACAAAGGAAGTGTACGAAATGGTAAGTGAATAAAAGAACTCTCCCGAAGCAACTTGCCAGACGATCCGCACATGCGGAAAACCACATATTCATGTAACACTTCTAACATGATCAATATTGAGCATATTTGCTTAGGATACTACAATAGTTATAGCTTTAATTGAGTAAGAAATTTTTACCTATTCAAATATGCGACGGACTCATATGTTCACGCAAATCGATTGAATCTTTAGCATTGGACGTTTTTGTATGAACGGCATATGCAATGTAAATTTACAAGATCATACTCATCATATACTCAGCAGTGAGCGGAAAAGTATGATTGAATGTTCTATTCAGGTATTGCGAACATTTTTAATAAAGCGAACTGGAAAATGGTGCTGCGGAAGGAACGAGGAATTTTGTCGCGATGAGTGTTGACGTTTCGTTCGATCTGTCAAAACAGAAGCTCATGCTCATAACGTAAACAGAGCCTATTCCGTATCGTTCTCCTTTAAAATTAGTTCTCAAATTCTTAAATGCCACTAATTGTGATTACGGGGCTACCGGGCAGTGGGAAAACTTCTCGGGCGAAAGAGCTGGAAAAATATTTCATCGAGCATGGAAAGGGGCCGGTTCATGTGGTCTCGGAATCAGAATGCATTGCAAGAGCTGGGTATGGCGTTAAAGAAAGTTTCACCGACCCCGCCAAGGAGAAGCAGATTCGGGCCACTCTGAAGTCCGAAGCCATGAAACTTCTAAGCAAAACAACGCTCGTCATTCTCGATGGCACGAACTATATCAAGGGATATCGTTACGAGATTTTCTGTGCCAGCAAAAATGCCAGGACGACACAATGTACGCTCCACTGTGCTATGACAATTGAGCAGCGGCAGCAACTGCGGGAAGTGATTACAAGCCAATCTGCGTCCGATAATAGTGGGATGCTTGATTGTGAAACTTTCGATGCACTTTGCCTGCGGTACGAGGAACCACTGGGCTCTAATCGGTGGGACCGTCCCTTGTTCACCGTTTATACTGAGGAACAGCTGAATTTAAACCAAATAGAAAGTGCCCTGTTCGAGCAAGCTCCACTGCCACCCAATTTGGCGACACAGAATGTATGTATAATAGACACAGAAGCACAAGCGAGCGATAAAGACATTGTTGTGAACAATTCTGTTTCAGATGCCTTTAAGTGCCACCAATTTTCTGTTCGAGCTGGATAAAACTACACAAACGATTATCGATCAGATAGCATCTGCTAGAAAAATCGGCTTGCAAGGTCCAGTAGAGATACCACAGGCGGGCATACGAGCGGAAGTGCCACCAAATATGAGCGTGGCGCAGCTTAACCGACATCGGAGACAATTTTTGAACTATGTAAAAATGCATACCAACGTCAGCTCAGACATTACCAAAATACCTGCGATTTTTGTACAATTTCTCAATACAAACACAAATGGCGTTTGAAATAAAGTGCTGTGACGCTTAATATAAAACAATACGCTAATAGCAAAACACAATGTGCTCAGTCGCAGATGACATATATTTCCGAATCCCTTTCTTTCAAGGTGTTGAAAACCAAGGCGTACAAGGACAAAGTGACGCGGATCAAAATGCAAATGCATCAAATTCACCAGCGAACGAAGAATCTTAGGGTGAGGGCGGATGGCAGGGTAACAGCCTCTTACGTGCTGACTAATGGCAGCTAAGGGGTTCCCTTTCTTTGCAGGCTAAGGCACTGGAGATTCAGGAGTTAAAAGTGAATCAGTGTGCAACAAAGCTTCAGCAACTGCACTACGAAGAATCCCTTGTGGCCAGCAGTAAACGAACGCCGCGGAAATCTTAATGGTTACACTCAACAGTCTTATACCGATTTATTTCATCTGAAGTGATCTTTGGATTGTGTTGGTGGTTCGGCATTGCACAAAAGTCGCTTAATGTGAAACAATACAACGAAATCAAAAGGACTGAGCCACAATCAGTGCGGCAAGCATGAACCCGCAAGAATCGATGATGATCGTCCTTACCGCAACGATGCCAAATGCAACGTGTTAAGACGAAAACGGCGCCCATGGACCTTGTCAACCGATGAAGAAGACGAAAGTCATTTAAAAACTATTTTCGGAACTTATGAAACGACTTTTGTCCTGCTCACCGTAACTGTGGAACAAACAGCAAAGAAGATTTATCACCAAGTATGTTGAAGTTCATCAAATATAGCAACAAAATCAAATCAAATCGTTGTCAAATTTTATTCTATGATACCGTGCACGTAACATTGTCTTTGCGCGTCATTGCCAAAAAGGAAAACCCTTTTGGTTTCTTCTCTTCTATTGATAATAGTATTCGTTTGTTTGCATAATCATCATGATCTTGTCATTATTGTAAACAGTCGTTTAAAATTGAAGCTCATGACTCCCCACCTCCCAATCCTAACTCTGAAGGCTTCCACGGACGATGGGTTGATCGTCTTCCAAGTTTTCCGTCGCCTCCTTTGGTGCAGCGTACCCGTCGCGAGTTTCTGAAACGGACAGACAAGCAACGGAGTTAATGCATTGAAATGAATCCTGAAATGGATCGTCGTTCGCCCCGTTATATTTGTGGCATGCCGGGGGAGCCATGCTTGTTTTTCGTGCAAGGTTTGCAAACTATAACAGAAGTACATTATTGAAGTAGTAACTACACAGCAAAATATACGATATGGCGGAAGAAACTAATATTTTACATCCACCTTGCGAAAATAAAAAAGGCACCCTCCCATTATAGGCATCTTTATATCGATAAAAGTTATCGGCGTTGTTAGAGATAACAAAAATCATTGTTTCGGGCAATTCATTTCACTCTACAATGTTGCTTGTCGCATTCGCTGCTAAGCTAGACTGTGGCCTGTTTTATTGCTACGTAATAAGCACCAATTAGCATTGCATGCGGCATGCTCGCCCATTACAAGCCATTTGATTGTAAAGCGTTGCTCGATGCAGATGCCACAGCAGATATTTAAAACAAAACCTAAAACACTCTACATTTACACTCTAGTATACTTTAGTAAAATTAATCAAATCAAACCAACAACAGTTTCATTTTCTACTGCAATAAGTGTACCTTTTCTTGGAAGAGCATCCACGAACGTACACGAAAAGGTTTGTTCCCTTGCGGTGGTCACTGGTACCGAATTTATTTGGAAAACAACGATAGGGGTTTTCCGTTTCCGATTCTTATTGAAAGTATTTCGACAGAGAGACTGTATAATTGTTAAATCATTTTATTTGAGAAAACTAAATGGCGATGTTAATACATCTAGTGGAGAGAAAACATTACAGAACAGTACTACTTCATGAACTGCAAATGGAATAAATGAACTTACTTTTTCGAACAAAAATTCTTCATTTTGTTCAGAAAACGAATGCCATTTTACGTCATCGTTTACCACCCTAGCGTATAATGTGTACAAAATGGTTGTTGTACAAACCATGCCGACCATGTTTTGAGGTAGGTCTTAATTAAATGCATTTTCAGCCTTGTCTCACTGGTCCAAGTGCCCAATGCCAACTACGCAACTTGCGCAAAATTACTTATTTAGTGGCACTTCGAATAGTCGTGGCTCGCCAGGCGTGGAAGCTTTACCGTTCGCAACGCCGAGACAACTGTTGGATTGGTCAGCATTCGGCTCCAATGTTAGTGTTTATTGAACGAACAGTTCTGTCCGTCAGCTCTTTCTCCTCCGGCTCACACAACTCTTCCTGCACGGTTGAGTTTGACAGGGCAGAGTTGGTTTTGTTGAAGCCGTTCGCATTATCCTCGTTCCCTAAGGCGTTGCCATTCCCTTGATTAGACCCTAACCTAGAGTCGTTCTCTTTGTTGCTAGCTTACCCTTAGAACCAAATCGATCGGTTAAGGCCTGAACCGAAACATGGACGACAAACAGCACTAGCGCAGCGATGCCGAAGGCACGGAAAGTAGCGCTTCCGCCGATGCGGTTGAAAAGATTGCCCGCGAGCAAGCTGCCCAGAGATACTCCGACACCCTCAAACACAGCACCTACTAGACCCTGTGGACCGAAAAAAAGAAACCATGTAACAGTGCACGTTATCGGCCGCATCGCACCATTCTTACCTGCATCGTGGCCTCCGTACCTGGTGGTGCCACAATACTAGCGTATGACGCCATCGTAGCATAGAAAAGGCCAAACGTAATGCCGTTCATAAACTCAATCGGTATAACCCACCACGGGTCGGTGAGGAAGGAATAAAGCAGAAAGCGCACACCGAATCCAAGCAGAACCAGGCTCATTGCGTGAATATGGCCAATCTTTTTCAATATCCAACCGGATAGAAAAAAGAAGGGCAACTCGCCACCGAACGTTTGAATCGACATGATGATACCTTCCAGAGTTTTAATCCACGTCGAATGGCCACAACTGTAACAACGGAAAGATATGTAGAATACGGTAATAGAAACGACAAAAGCTACGCGCCGTTCTTACCCCTCCATTTCACTAGCCAAGTCTTCCAGGTGCCAGAAAAGAAAATTCCAGATGAGCGCGGTACCGAAACCAATCAGAACACACCAGAAAAAGAATACCACAATGCGGAAGCTGGCGAATATTTGCCCCACATCTTTCAGGATGTTTGTTGACAGTCTGCTTTGCGTATGCTTGAATGAAAACAGTGTTCTAGCATAATGGCACCATCTTCAATGGGTGTTTAACATTTGTTAGTTACCTGGAGCTTGGAGGAGCAAAGCATATCGAGCCCGATCAGGACAACCGTCATATAGAAAACGATCGTGTAATCTTTTGTCATCTTGCCCTCTGACAGCGTGTCGACAAGGAAACCGGCAAATAGCGAAACCGTACCCCAACCGATGGAACCCCATAGCCGCTGATTGCCGTACAAATGGGGCCTATCACCGAGCATCTCGAAACAGATGGCATCACCGACGCTTACCACCACGGCCATGCCAGCCCAGCTGATGATAAGGAAGAGGAACAGCAACCAGAACTGATACAGTCCTGTCACCTTGCTGTCCGGGATTTTGGAGTGTGAGATCGTCTCCATCACCTGCTCGTTGTTGCAGTGCACCTGACAGAGTGGCTTAAAGTCGGTTGTGTTCGACGGGCAATAGAGGGGCACTCGCTGCCCATCGATTTGACCCTCATGCAGGATAAAGTATAAGCAGTTCTCCACCTCGTTGATGTGGTTGTAGGGCACAACGCCCGTCAGTCTTAGAAGTTGATCAGCAGGAATGTTCTTTTCGTCACAGTATCTCGTGACGTTCCAGTAGTTACAGATCGTATCCCACATCCACGGCTCAGTGTTGCACTCGAGTGCACAGTTCATGGAGGCGTTGTTTTCGTTGGACGTGATGCTCTCCACCAAGCAGCCATCTATAGAGGTCCCATTTTCCGGGCAGAAGCGGAAATTAGATGCACCCTCGTGGCAGTGGAATGTAACGGTCGATTCTTGCGGGATGGCCGGGATGAACATGATGAGAAAGAACGGAATCGCTGTTAAAATCTGCCAAAAGACACGGAAGGAGGAAAGTTCTTTAACTTCGGTCACAGGTCACAATGAACGGTAGGATATATTTTACCTGAAAGATCAAAAACAGCAACTTTTGACGCTGGAAGCGATCGGCTATGATCCCGAACAGGGGCTTCACCAGCATGCCCACGACTGGGAGGACGGTATAGATCGTACCAACAACTACGGTGGAGAATCCGAGTTGCCGGACCAGAGTTGGCATGAAAGGCACTACTGGAGCCGTTCCTAAGGAAATACAAACGAAGAGACACGAATGACAGTACACACGGATGATATTATATGCCGTTCGCTGTTAAACTGATCCACTCGAGAACGCTCGAGGTACATTCCCGTCCGTCTTAAACACTGCAGAAAAATGCTACTCGATAGGTTCTTTGGCTTACCCGCATTAAAGAGGAAATAGTGTGCCTTCATCGGCAATAGCTTCTTGTTGATCTCGAGGTTAACCATGGTGCACTTTGATCGTTCACGTGTTTCACTTGAATTCTGCCTCAATAAACTGGGATGTGCACTACTTCCACCGGCAGTGCGCTTTGCTGCAATGTGAGAGGGCTCTTAACGGCCGTCTTCGATTCCCCAAAAGAAAGGAAATCACCAAACTCATTCAATGCTTTCCATTGTTTGGAGATTCACATCAACCTATGGTGAGGTACAAGCACACTGAAATATTGAAAACGCAAGAAACATCATCGTGGCATGCTTAACGTGCGAACAATATCAACAATATCGAACTGAAAACGTGTCCCTTGTGCCGGTATTGTTGTTTTCTTGCCGCAATCCCATTTACAGCAGCCTCACTCACACTTCGAACACCGGAGAAAGACTAACGGATTATGCTATGGCAACGTTCAACGTAACCCGTTCACCGCACTTTCTTGTTATGCAACGCCCGTTTCCGCCCGGTTTCGGCTTCGTCCCTTGGGCGCATTAGTTGTCAAACTTCGAGTACGCGCGCCTAACGGGAAACAAGGTTAATAGATCATGTTTTCGGGGGTTACACGTGACAAAAGAGCAGTGTAAACAAACGGGTCAACAGGTCACTAGATTACCAGAAAACATGTGTTCCGTCAAAATAACGTACTATTTTCAATGGTTTTTAACTTGGTTTTTCATTCTTTAATCCATTATCCGACTTCACAACCACTCATTCGATATTGAGTTTGAAATGACAATCGCTTGGCCAAGAAGATGTAAATCGACAAACCAGGATCATACATTGTTTAGTAACTGATAAGACGGTTCAGCCGGTGCTGGCTGATCGCA
This sequence comes from Anopheles bellator, assembly GCF_943735745.2. Lineage (NCBI taxonomy): Eukaryota > Metazoa > Arthropoda > Insecta > Diptera > Culicidae > Anopheles > Anopheles bellator. The sequence continues at coordinate 30,739,784 of NC_071285.1, forward strand.
ATGCGATAAAAACCACGTTTATTATTATCATTAGTATGTGAAAAATAGTCTCGTTTTAAACCAATTTACCGTTTTTGACAGGGATTTTATAGATGTAACCATCATCTATCATTTAGACTATCGTTATCAATGCAATAATGGGGCCGTCTGGACACAAAATGACGATGAGTTAATTACTCAAAGATAACGTTCGTATGTACGGTAAGATTAAATATTAAAGGTCTCCAGGTGGCCCTCCTGACAGGATCACCTTAAAACCACACCGAAACACGCTTTACAAGCCGATCAATCAGATGAACCACTCAATCGAATCACTAACTCGTTTCTCGCTCCGACCTCGGCTGGTCTGTAGCATCCAAATTCTTTGATGGCAAGAATGTGACTGAAAAAGGGTTTGCAGCATCATAATGTGCTGCGTCGGAGTAACGTGGTGAATAAGGAATCATGATTATCAGAGAAACGGATGAACCAAACCGTCGTTCGTTGATAAGATTGAGCTGGCATCTCTGCTCGGTTCGCCGGTGCCGCACGAAGATGAGGATGAATGCGGCGGCAATTGGGGCTCAACATTTGCTAGCGATAGTCCTGGGCTGATAGCTAACAGACTCTCGATGACGGACGTATTCATTTCTTTCGAGTGCATAGAAATGGGCGTTGTGATATTGTTCAATCTGGATCCATCGAGTTCAGTGCACTGCTGTGGGTAAGATGCAGCTGTTTCCGGTTACTAACATCAGCACTTCCAAAAACCGTGGACCACCGGTGAAATTGAAATTTTCTTACTATTAACTTTCCAAACAGTTGGAAAAACGTCTCCTGGTGTTCCTTTTATGTGAGTGAACAGCTGTTTCTGCTATGTACAAAATATAAATTAAGTCGTTCAATGTAGAAGGAATGTTGTTTCTCGAAGTATATGCATACCGTCATAGTTGCTTTCTTTATAATTCACTATATACTTTATTTGTTTTTTAGGTTTTTATTTGTATCATTTTTATTGTTTACAGTTACCTTATTTTAGCTTTTGCACTACAGTTTCCACACTGTTCTCCGTTTCTGTGGCGTAAGATGATAAAAACAAGTGAACATAAAAATCAACGTATCGAATATATTTTCTCGAATATTAGTATGCAAACTTTTAAATTTTCTTACTTACTGAATGAAACGAATTGTCGATTGGCTTCAAAAAGTTATTCGCTTTACTCCGCATTTTAAGTATTCTGTAGTGTGTAGAACACATTTACAGAAGCGTATTTACACGAACACAACAGGCAACAAACAAAATAAGGACAACATAAAGACTGACCACAACGCGCATTGCGCAGTTGTGACTGCGTCCAGTTCTAATTGTAGCTTAGCTTTGCTCTTGAACGTCTCAACTATCATTGCGTGACAGTTTTTTTTAAAGGTTTTCGTGAACCGGTGCACACGACAGGCCCATAAACACTTATGCCAAATTAAGGAGTATGTACGGAAAGCAGGTTCAAATACTCTTCCGCCTGTAGTTTTGATTTATCTCGTCTACTCGTCCCAGAAACAATGTCAGCCGGTTTCTGGAACATAAGGGTATATTGATGTGCATGAGGCTTTATCATTGGAAGTAATGAATGTAAATGTTTACTTAAAACACATAACTGATATTATGTTGATGACCGTTCTATGATTCTAAGCACTGTGTTTCTGCGCCGTATTTTTTGTCGTACTTTAGACTTTTTGTCACTTCAATGCTAAATTACGCTACTTTGTATGTGGAGTTTCTGACTCAAGAGTTAACGATTGTTCTTTTCAACCGTAGCGTGCACACACGAAGGCCTTTCCTAATTTTTCGATCCTTCAGTACACGAGTAATACCGCGAGTGTGACATACGATATTTCATTATTTACAATGGAACAACTAGGTAAGTGGAAACTAAGCGGCACCACACGGCGCGTGTCTGCTTAAAATTTCGATTCACAGAACCTCGTCTCTCGCTGACACTCTGCCGGAATAGTTCCGTTCGGGGACTTTTGTTCTATTCACGTCCTAATTTTTGTGCCTTACAAATGTATTCCTGTTGTTTTCTATAACCTATTTTGTTTACAGTATTTGTTAGAAGTGTATTGCGCTGTACACAAACCAAAGCTACACACACCGTTTCATTGGTTTAAACTCTAGATCAGATCGTCCTCTTAATTTCGCCCTTAAGCACACGTATCGATAGGAAGGTACGGTTCGCATAAGTATCATAAAATATAAATAGAGACCTCATGTGGGCAATTTGAACAACTCTTCCACATTTAAACATTATAGCTATACCATTTTTTTCAGATTTTTCGGTTTTTTAAAGATCTGTTACACTGGTTCCTCATTTTTTGTTCACTATGTTTCATATCTTTGCTACTGGAAGAATAGTTCTTGTCATAAATAAGGCGTAAAGGGGCTGTATTTTACATATAAAATTACCAGTTTCGGGTTTCCCTATGCTTTTGTCATTTTGTGCAACGTTACCGCAATATTTGTTTTGTGTTTTTGGTGAGATTATTTTATAATGTTTTTGTTTTCATTACTGCACAATGCACTCATTATTACTGCATGAACTAACAATTCTGCTACGCTAACAAACGTTCACGATGCATATATGGCATTGTAATTCTCCGTCCAAACGTAGGAATGTGATCCGCCTGTCTATGAGGGGTTTGCTTTCCATTTTCAGTTGTACATACAATACAATGCATTGTTCATTATCGGGATACCTGAAACCTTTACTTTTCTGGATGAATGCAAACAAAGCAAACGAAGGATACAAACAGTGAGTCACTAATTATATTAATTTACTCGATTTTAAGACGAACCAAGGAAAACCTATACAAATCCACGCCAAGTGCGTCCAAAGATTAACAGCACTTTTCGGGGTACACCTGCTGCAAGTTGCTAACACTTACGTACAATTAAATCTATGCACCGATTGAAAGTCAGAACGACTTGCTTTCAATTCTAGTTTATGAGGAGAAACTCAAAGCGAATGATTCGTGATTTCAATCCTATACTGGAATCAGGAGCTTTTGTTTATACAAAGATCCCCTTGCTACACCGTTGCTGAAATTAACCCGTTTGTAACACCTCAGCAAAGGCGGTAAAAGCAATCTTCAAATATTCATGTTTTGCTTTTCCTTGGTCCCTTTTCTGTAACAAGGTTTGACCAAATCGACTACATCAAGTACAAAACAAAAAAAAAAGAAAATCAACATGAGACCGCAACAAGTATACTGATACGTTTAAATCAACAGTGTGTTCTTAGTTTGCGCTTAAAAAACAAAACGAACAAGTGTGACGCTACACCACTAGCATAATGATGCACTTAATACGACGAGTATTTGTAGTTGGTTAAAAAGGCATACAACACTAAACGAATTTGGGAAACTCGTTTTCATTTTGTTTGTAACATATACGGCTCATGACCCTTGAACTGAGACGTACGCAAATCGTGCGTCGGAAAGGTGTTGATATTCTTTTTCCGATTATCTGGCAAACTTACCCTTCGCGTCGAGTTTAGCTCGCACCTTGATCTTAGTGGATTCCTTCAAACTGCTGGTTGACGTTAGAGGAACGGCGGACGGTTCATGCTGTTCATGGCATCGTACGGTTTGTGCATACCGAGAGCCGGATGATAGCTTGCTTGACCGTAGGCGCTGGGCGGAGCGGGGCCCGGAGGCCCGAGTAGTCCCTGATTGAGCATCATTTGGGCGCGCAGCTCATCCTGCTGCCGTTGGAGGTATTGTTGGTGGATTGGATCGAGCTGGTTCATGAACTGGTACGGTCGTGAGCCGTGATGCGACGCAAGAAACTGGTGGTACGGTGAACCGGCTGATGGCGGTGGAGGATGTACTACGGATGCGGCAGCCGAAGCGGCAGCTGCGGCTGCCGCTTCCGCGACTGTACGCGGAGCAGGTACTCCCTGCGAAGTACCGGCGGCATTCACTACCGACGCAAGTTTATCGTCGACGGGGGGACCACGATGACTCGGTGGAGGAAGATAGTAAGGATTTTGTGTGTTGCGATACGCATCATCGAGGTACGCGGCACTTGCCACGGAAGTATCGCCGTACAGACTACCGGGTAGCCCAAGTCCCGATGGCCCAGTTCCAAAGTTGAAGGCACTCCCCGGTACGTTGGTCGTCTTGAGTGAAATGGCGGAAGCCTCGGCACTTCCCGTCGGGTGACTGCCGCCCATGCCGGTGCCGCTAGTACCACCGACCATATTACCAATCGCCGGGGACGCTACGGACACTGGATTGGCACCGGGCTTCAAACCGCTATAAGACTGGAATCCCTGATGGGCAGTCTGCTGTTGGTGTCCGTGTAGCTGGTTCGGCTGCTGTTGATGCAATGACGGCTGGTGCTGTTGTTGCTGGGCAAGCAGATCCTGGCTAGGATCTTTCTTCTTCCGTGTCCTTTTCGGCTTGGCAGGTGGTGGCACCACCGATGGCTGCGGGTCACTGTTGGGATTGCAATCCGATGAAGGTACGCCGCTCCCGTGGATCATCTTTTGCGATGGAATACCCGGTGTGTTCATGGTTTGTTGCTGTTGAGGGGGTTGTTGTTGGGACTGGTGGTGGTAACCAGGGGGTACATAGGCTGTATTTTGCTGCTCGCCACTGCGACTGTAGGCCATTGAAGAAGTCGCTGCCATGGTGCTGTTAAACATTTGCTGCAACGTTGACGTAGTGGCGGTTGCAGCGGCCACCGCTGCCGACGACGATCCGGTCGGAGCAAGGTTCTTGGGGTACATGTGCGCCGTAGGTGGGATACTTTTGTCGTAGTAGCCGGCCGTAGCTGTCGGTAGTGCACCAGCACCGGGCGCTCCCAGCAACCGATCATCCGGATTGTACAGCGACGAAAGAGAGGTGAGATTGCGGATCGAAGGATCCATTAAATTTGCCGCCGGGCCCGAAATTGCCGAGCTGTAGGGTTTATATCCCGTCGTGCTGCTGCCGCTGCTCCCGGCACTGTTGGCACCACTGCTACTGAGATCCATATTGTTCGCCGACTGTTGCTGCTGCTGCGGGTGCAACTGGATTTGTTGAGGACTTCGCTGATCGTAGCGTGACAGCATAAGCTCCGAAGGTTGACCCCCGCTAGCTCCTTTCGCACTTGCTAAAGCGGATGGCGCCGTTGTGGTGCCCGTTGTACTCGACGATTGCATGTTGTAACTGGGCGCACCATGTTGTTCGTGTGCTTTGTTTATGTTGTTACCATGATGATCGTAACCGACGGGACTGCTACCGACACCACCGCCTGCTCCGCTGTTGATTGGTGGCGCAGCAGCATGGTTGCTGCCGAATCCTCGGGGATAGTTCATCGGGGCCGAACGGTTAAACACATCGAATGATTTCGATTTGCTGATCGAAGCATCCATTGCTCCAGCGTAATCTATTAGCGGGGTGTCGTAAGACTGCTGGGGATGTTGCTGTGGTAACGGCTGCTTGCTCGCACTTTCCTTTCCGTCTGTGCCACCCGGATGCTTGTTTTTGCCACTCAGTGTTAACGCACCACCGGTAGTTTCCATGTTCATTGGCACGTCTTGCTGTTTGGGGATCGAAGCAGGCGCTGCCGATACATTACTGTTGTTGCCGGTCGCTTCCGGTTCACTGTAGCCAAGATTTATCATTTCCGGCACCTTCGACGAATGCTGCTGATGTTGCTGGTGTTGATGTTGCGGGTGATGGTGTTGCTGCTGGTGGTGATGGGCAGAGTGATGATGTTGATGCTCAAGGTTAGCCGGGGCAGCCGAAGCAGAGTTGAGGTCATAGGGACGACCGTAAGTGGAAGCGTACGGATTGCTGTTGCCACCCATCAGCAGGTTGCTGAGATGGCTGTGCTGCTGTTGGCCCGCGGCTGCCAGAGCGTGGTGCGGCTGGCGCTGATGATGGTTTTGCAAAGGAGGATGTTGGTGTTGCTGTGTGTGAGGGTGTGATTGTTGCTGTTGGTCATGATGCTGCTGATGTGCGTGGGCAGGTGAAGGATGCTGGTGGGCATTGTGGTGGGCTTGCTGGGGCTGCTGCGCTTGAGAGGATGTGGCATTCGGCATATGCGCAGGAGCGGGGGGCATTAGCATAGCGCTGCTGCTACCACTACTGCCCGGATCGCCACTTCCGGTCGGAAGGTAAGGATTGTAGTGACCCTGGTGACTCCAATGAGACGACGACGATGCGGACTGATGGTTGTGATGTTGGTGGTGAGGATTGATTTGTGGTGGTGTCGATGTTGCCTGGTGTTGCGAAGAGGATGCCGTCGATCCGCCGCTCGCGGGAGTGGCCAGATTTTGAGCAACCGCCTCAACTGGAAGTATTACTCCAGCCGCGGCTGCCGCCTGCTGAGGTGTGATGATGGGCGGTGCCAGTTTGATGCTGCTTTGACCGCCCGAAGCACTCGTCGCTACCGTTGGTTGCGAGGGTTTCGGTGACATCGGTTGGAACGGGGACAGTTGGCCTTGCGAATAGGGCGAGTTGGGGTCCTGCTGCGAGTAAGGAGAGCTTTGGTTCGACTGGGAGAACGGAGAGTTGGGGCTTTGGTGCAGCGGTGTGTTCGGTTTGGACTTTGGACCACCGGCCACAGTTCCGGACGATGTCGATTGTGGTGGTGGGGCCTGGTTGTTGTTGGCCCCTCCATGATACGGGGAATGTGCTTGAGACGAGTTGTTGTACGGCGAATGTCCACCGAGCCCTGCCTGGCTGGTCGGACTGTGCGGTACCGTCGGCGGGTTGGGAGTCACCGAGCTCGTGCTGTAGGGTGACAAAGGCCCAGACGAGGCTGGAGACGCCAACGATTGTTGATGTTGCTGCTGTTGGTTGTACGGAGAGGACGCTTGGTTCGATTGCTGTTGATAGCAGGAGGGTGAGTTCGGTTGTTGATGGTACGGCGAGGACGCTGGGTTGTGATATGGAGAGTTGGGATTTGTACTCGGACTCATCGAAGAGTTGTAATCGGACTCCTGCGAAGCCGGTTGTTTGTACTGATCGTAGAAATCGACGGGTGACTTTAGTTCCTTCCCGTAGCCCTTGAAGCTATCAGCTGGTGTCGTTCCCCCGGCGCTTTCGGTACTTGCCGCACCGCTAACACTGTTGTTGTTGTTTTGTCGTCGAGTTGCTTCCTCGAGCGTAGTGGACGTGCTTCCTGTGATTGCGGAAGAAGTGGAAGGGCCAGGTGTTCCGCTACTTATGCCACCGTAACCGTAACTACCGTATAGCGAACCGCTGTTCGTGGCGTTCCCACTGGCTGTGTTCGAGGTGTACAGATGCTGCGAGTACTGCGGGTATGAGGAAGGCATATCCCGCGGACTGCAGCTCTTTTCCGGGCTGCTCTTCTGCGTCGTGTCCTGATAGAAGCCCACCTTGATGGCACCGTTCATTGGATGGTATGGACTTTTTTGCGACTCGTCCAGCTTCGGCGAAGTCATGATAGGTGAGGCACCAATCGGGCTGGGATATGGACCGGGATAGCCACCGATCCGTTCGTCAATTCCGATCCGAGGGCTGTCCGGGTCCTGACTGTATGACGACCGTTCGCTAACCGTGCTGCCGGTGCTGGCCTTTCGTTGGCGCGGTGGTGCAGAGAGCGACGTATAATTTGAGCCTTCCAGGCCACCGGGTACCGAGGGTGCCAAAGACGATTCGGACGTGGGGGGTGTTTGTTCGTTACCCTTACTCTTTTCACTAGCCGGAGACGCCTTGCCGGGTTCGTCCGAGTCTTCCGATTTTTTCGGTTTCTTTGGAACACCGAACGCCTTGAACCAAGCGCTTAAGTTGGGGGTAGCGGAAGGTTTGTCAGCTCCCTTGGACACCCCGTCCTTTCCTTCCGCTGGTAATGTGGCTGCTGTAGGTTTGGTGGCACCATTTTCCTTCTTCGCCGCTTTCTCCTTGGTGAATGAACCCTCGTCTGCGGAACAAAGCTTTGCGGCTTGCTCCTTGTCTCCCGGCGTGCTGCTGGCATTGTTGCCGTCTTCAGTCTTTCCAGTCGTAGAAGTCGTTTTTTGAATTCCCACATCACTGTTCGCACTTCCATTACTGAGTTTGGACAGAAACATCGGCGATGATTTAGTCGCAGGTTCGTCCACAGTCGTATTTTCCTCTTCTGGCTTCCGCTCTGAGCGCCGGGTTTCGAAATCCTCCGCCTCCACGTCATCCTTCACATCGTCCGCGAAGTTGTGTTGCTGCACGATGCCGAACCCTTCCGTGTTTAGAACGGTGCCGAGACTGAGCTTCGGTTTCGATTCGTCCGTCTTGACTATAAGCGAGTTCTTAACCTCCTTGAACTTGCCCAAAGCACCGCTGTTCCCGGACCCAGCGCTCCCATTAGCTCCACCTCCACCACCAGCAGCGCCGTTACCGCCGGAGCCACCACCGATTGCGAACAAATCGTCCGGTTTGTTGAGATTCTGCATTGTACCGATCAGGTTGCCCTTTGTCTTGCCCGGTTGCAGCCGATCGATCGTTCGGTGCAGGTCACGTTTTCGACCACCGAGCTGCGACAGCTTTTCCTTCAGTGTTTTTCGCTTCGGTTCTTTTACTTCCTTCTTCTGCGAATGCGCTGGAATGATGGGTGGCGGCCCAAGTATCGTGTGGTTAGCCGACCCCACACTTTTCATGTTGGTCGTGGTGGAGTCTTTCCCACTGTTGGTGGTGTCTTTAAGAGATGTTTCGATGGCGCCACTAGAATGTTGTGAGGCACTGAGACCCGCACGCTCGCCAATCGGTTTCGCCGATGCACCGGTGGTGCTCGATTTGGGAGAGAATGCTGTTGGTGGAGCAGCCATGGCTGCCAGCGCGGGACTGGATCCACGCAACGGACTAACCGCTGCCGATGGGCCCGATGATCTTTTGTCACTCGATTCACTGACCGCCGTTGCGGACGCAGGAAGCTGAGAGAGTGGAATTGGTTTTCGAAAGTCGGTATCCTCGATCTTTACTGGAACGCTGTCGAAGTCGTCCATGATGTAGCGCGATGGTGAGTTACTTGCGGAACTGTATTCTGGGAAGCGTGGTGTGTTCTCCAGCCATTTGTTGATGTCCTTCAGTGTTTGCTCCGTTTCCAACTCCAATTCTTCCATGTTGGCCCCACCAGCAGCAGCTGCTGGAACCATAGCACCTTTCGACGCACTGCTTACGCCTCCGGATGTTTTGGTGATCATGGCCGCTGTTGGTTTCGCGTTTGGTTTGGCATGTTTTTGTGAAACCGATACTGCGCCAGCTGCCAGTGGTCTCTTATGTGCTGCTTTCGCCTTCACTCCGGCGGAAGCGTGTGACGTACGTCTGTCGGGGTCCGGCTTACCGGGCACTATCGAAGGACTGACGGGATCGTATGCAGCTTCGTCGACGAACTCATACTCGATGCTTCGGTCGACTTTTTTCGAATCCGTCGGACGCTTCTTCTCATGCGCTTTGTTCCACGAAGATGAAGTGTCCAGTGTTCCGTAAGCCGACTGTTCGATGGATTTGTCGCGTTTCTTTTTCCCCTTCGCACTACCAATGGGACTGCTCTTCTGTTTCGCCATCTCCACCGCAGGCTTCTCGTTCTCCTGGTCTTGTTGGTGTTGCTGTTGATGACGTTTTTTGGGATGTTTGCTACCCGAGGCACTTGCTGTAATGGAAACCGCAACGGCCACATCCAACTGTTGCTCTTGTTGGCCACGATTTTGTGTTTTCTGTTTGCCTTTTTTGCCCGGGCTCGTGCCAGTGGCAGTTTCCTTGGCTTTTGTTTTAACTTTGGTTTGTTTGGCCTTGGCTTTGGCTGCGGCAGCGACTGCGGCAGCAGCTGCAGCACGGTTCCGGCGTTCCTTGATGAGATCAAACTTATCCTTGATGTCGGGAGTGATCGGCCGATCAAGTAATCCCTTAGGTATTTTACTACAACCATCATCCATTTCGTCATCATTATCTTCCGATTGATCGGAAAAGTAAGAACCAATCGGACTTGGCGACCGGGAGGCACTTCTCGATAATCCGTCGTGCGAATGAATCGAGTAATGCGTGAAATCCCTTGTTTGCTTAGCACAGTTTGAGGCACTTTTGCTATGTTCTTCTGCCACAGCCTGTTGTCGACGACAGCTGCTCCCATCAGTGGTTTTCACATCATCTTGCTTATCATCGTCCTCGCCACCGCTAGATACTGGGTTACGCCAGTAACTAGACGTTGGTTTTGATTTTTTCTTGCCACGACCAGCTTTGTCTTTTTTGTGAGATTTTTTGTCAATTTTCTTCTCCTTTCCCTTCACTTTACTTCCTCTTCCTTTTTTACTTCCCCGGTGATGGTGGTGATCTTCAACATCGTTATTGTTTTCTACCGAGTTTTTGTTGTTTTTGCTTTTTTTGTTTTTAGATTTGTCCGATTTTTTACCTCGGCCACATTCCTCTCGGTCGCCATCTTCGTTGAGTTCTTCTGCATTCGCGCCAGTACTCTGTCGTTGTCTGCTGAACTTGTCCTGTTCGCAGTCGCTCCCATCATCCGCATTAGTTCCACTGCTATCGCTGTTTGATTCAGGGATTTTATTATCATCCACAACAACCTCGTTCTCGAACGTTTTGACTGGCTTCGCAACACCTTCCTTTCGTTTGTTTCGTGTGTCCTTTTTCTGTTGCCCCTTGCTACCGGCAGGACCACTTCTTGCTTGCGCCACACTTTTTTTCGGTTTCGACTCATCCCGTTTTTGAGTTTCTTCATACTCTGTATCGTTTCTATTGTTCGTTTTTTTCGTAACCAATCTGTGCGCTTTGCTCTTGTCGTTCGTACTATCCTTTCCCAATCGACTCACCGACGGTGGAGAGTTTGAGTTTGTAGCAGTTGGTGACTCGACACTGATTCTCGATATTTTAGGCAACGGCGCAGGGCTCAGCGATCGCGATAGTGATCGTCGCACCGGCGACCGAATTTCGTGCTTTCCCTTGCCATATTTGCCAGTGCCACTGAGACTATTACTACTGACAGTAGTTTTAGTTTTTTTCTCTTCCTTCTTCACCTTTGCACTATATTTCTTCTTTTCTTTTTCCTGTCGCTGAAGAGCTTTGATGGCAGCTTTCTTCTTACTCTCGTACACAGGATAATCTTCTTGCTCGTCATCCTTGGCCGACCTTTTTTCTCCTTCTATTTTTGATTGTTCACTCCGAACAGGCACTAAATAATCCTTGTGATCTTGGTACACCACTTCGTGTCGCTCATCGGCCGCTGAAACAGACTTGGACTGCACTTTTTTCGTCACATGCTCCGTCCGTTCCTTTTTAGCACGTTTTCGCTCTGGGCCACCCCAGTCATCATCTTCTTTGTTCTCCACCGCTCTTACATCCACTTCTTCCTTCATCACCACATCACCCCCCCGATCGTCGCCTGTTTCGGTTTTCACTTTTCTACTTTTCACTTTGTTGTTTGCCTTTTCCCTCTCTTTGCGCTTTCGTTTCAAGTTCTTATTACCACTCGATCCACTTTTCTCATTTTCTAGCGGCTCGGGAGCAGGTTTCGGATCTGCCGCCATTTCCGGATGTTTGATCGGTTTCTGTTTCTTTGTCGCCGCACCATGTTTCCCATCTTTTTGATCCGATGATGCTGTAGGAACTGCCCCCTTCACTGGTTTTGGTTTGTTATCCTTCGCTTTGTCTGTCGTCGTTTGTTTTTTGCTTTCGCCACTGTTAAGAGGTCCGCGATCGACATCCGTAGCACTACCACTTGCACTACTTCCTCCTTTGACATTCACAGCACTGCCACTTTTCTTGGTTTTTTCCTTCACTGTGTTATCTGCTTTGGTGCCGCTGCCAGCAGCATTACTACCAGTTTCTTTTGTACTAGGCTTTCCACCCCCGCTGGACGTATCGCCAGATTTGTTGGGCACCGACGATGACACTTTCTCCTTGACCGCACTAGATCGGCTTACATCCGGGTGCTCGAGAGTCATCATTTCTTCATCAGAAGAATTCTCATCGAAGTACTTCTTTCGGGCGCGTTCAAAAGCCAGCTGAAGATTGTTTACCATCTCCGTGTACTCTGAAGAAAAAGCAAAACACGTAAAATATCGTACTGTGGAGTTGTCCCGTTCACGGCATAAGTTTTTTTTTACTTTACCATTGGCTTGCCCGTTGTAAAGTCGGCAATTGTTGACGATCAGTTTAAAATCGTACTGGAAATCTCCAAACATGGCGTACTCTCCATTGTCAAGCTTTTCCTCCATCTTCTGTAGATCCATCGGCCTATTAACATGTCAAGTTATTGTATTTAGAAAGCATTTTTCATTACACTTCTACCTATCAACTATAAATGTACCTTCGAATGATGGAGTAGTATCGTGGAGCGATATCCTCATCGACTGGATCCATAAATGGCCAGGCATCGTCGTGGTTTTTTATGCTTTCCAGCACCTTATGCATGCCGATCTGCAGTACCTCATCCGTTTCGGTGAAGCTAAGAGACGACGATATGAAAGCGGATGAGGTCGTTTTGGTAAAACTGCAGATTGTGGGTACCGCCAACGATACCAAAGGTGACCCCACAGAACACCGATGTGATGCGATGAGTTTTTTGCGTTTGTAATATCAGTTTGAATTTTGATTTACAGGTGCAGTTGAAACCATCGATCACAGTGCGTCGCGACCCCGGAAGATCAGGTTGAATGGAGTGCGATTGTAACGTCGTTGGTTGACAGATACATTTGTAAATGCCAGGATAGGCCAAATACGCCAGGTTGTGCATTGGTGATTCAGGTTATATACAGTGCAGTTGAGGATGATGATTAACGAAGTCATGAAGTTGATGTGATAGGGAGAAAAATGAAAACAACCGATGCATCAATGTTATTGTCTATTTTATAATACACCAAAACATACCACACTTATGTACTCTTATAAAACGCAATCGACACTACCAAACTAATATGCAATTTAAAGAGCAACCGCAACATGAACACCCATTTGGTGACAGATAGAAACAAAATGTGGATAACCACACCAGAACAGATAAATAAATACATGTTATATAAACAAAACTATTCATGTCGCACAAGAATTATTACCATTTTATGCAGAAAATAAACCAATAGTATGCCATTAATAACTATTGACGCTAACATTCATGCCAAATATATCAACTAAATGCAGATAATTTAAGCTAAAGTTTAATTAGATTATTAGAAGTTGTATTGAACCAAACAAATCAAAATGAATATAAGTCATATAAGAAATCAAACTAACGAGAATTATGTTTCCGGGTGTAAGCATATTATAAGACCTTCTAACAAGCAATATTAAGGAAACCATAACCAACCGTTTAGCACACGATCACGTCTCTTTCGTGATGAAAAGCAAAGACAACACTACTGCATCGACTGCTGAAAGATACTTACACATGCTGTGCCGATTTTGCTCCTTTCTTGCCTTTCCGTCCGCCGTTGTTTGTTGCCGATTCTATTCCACTTTTCCCATTACCCGGTGTCGATCCGTTGTTGTTATTATGATTGCTGCTGCCCGCTGAACTACCCTTCTGCATACCACCGTCGGCAAATGGAAGTATCACGGGTCCAGTTACAGACGAAAGGGAGTTATTGGTCTGCCGTCCGGGCAGTTTCGTCGCTGTTGGTGCCATATTATGGTTCGAACGAAGAAGACTTTCCAATTCGGTAGAGCATACGCGCCGCCCTTGGTTCTGATGTTTTTTGTTCGAGTCAATTGGTTGTGGTTTGTCTGCGTTTGGGGATTTGATCTCTAGAAGCGATTCTGCCGCAGTTCGCCAGTGGTCAATAGTGTTATTAGTGTTGATGTTATTCTCAGCTTCAACGTTATCCAAGCTCTCACTATCGTCGTCGGTGTCGTGGCGTTTTGCGATGAAAAAAGAATCACTCAGGCTTTGTACATGCACCGTGCTTTCTCCTGACACAAAGGTGCTGCTGCTGCCAGTGCTGTTTCGATAACTACTTGCAGAATCAACAGATTCACGGCTGACGCAGGACGGTGAACGGTTCGTTTCTCTGGCAGGACCGCTGCCGCTGCCGCTAATAGTATCTTGTAAGTGGTCTTCTTCCTCTTCGCCCTGTTTTAGCAAGAGCGAACCTACTGACGGAGAAGTGGAACCTCTCAAATTAGTAGTGTGAAGGTAAGGGTATGTAGAAAGTTCTTTACGGAATGCGTTTTCTTTTGGCTGAAAAATAAAATCAGGCGTCAGAGGTGGCTCTGATGAGCTAGCATGTGTCGTAACTATACTTGTGACGGAATTGGATCGTGATCTGATGGAAAAAATGGAAAGAGAGATAAAAAGATGTAATTAATAAACAACAAGTCCTAAGTTTGAAGGCGAAAACTCCCCTAATATGAAATATAACAAAAAGTTTCATTATGTTATGTTTATCATTAACAATGCACGGTTGGCTGAATATGGTAGCCACCTTCTTTGCCTACTAATGATACGTTAATGTTGTTATTGACAGAAATTGCCCAGTAAAAGAATGGTAGCAAGTAATATTACAACGCAGCTAAGGCACAAAAACGGACGTGATAAGAGCACTGAAGTGATTGAAATATCAATTTATGTAGGCATCGCCATCTTGGATGTTCGTAATGTTTGGTTAACTTCCAGTAAATTAGGTGCAATGATAGGCGTTTGTTAATAATACAGCTGTTAAAATGAAACTTTTCCATTTGTTAAAGGAACGTCTTAGAAGAAAATGTGAAATAATAAAAAACACAACATGCATACATACATAAGAAGCAAGCAAAGCCCAGACGAGAGAAAGCAAAACGTAACTAAAGCAACATCGTTCTATTCATCGACAAACATTTCTCTCTTTCTGATCGACGGCGGCTTGGGATGACGCTTGGCGATCGCTTTCTATGCACAGTCGTTGGTATGAGGGATGTCCGTATTTGTGAATTGTTTCTTTGGCCGTTAGATGATCATGGTAGGATATCATGAGAGTTGGTTATTCTTGAACAAATGATACGCCGATTCTGCCATTACTGTTCCGATTCCTTCTGCCACTGAGAAGCGGAAATGATCATGTTTCCGATGTTTTTGGCTGTTTAAGTTGCCTTCGCTCTTTGTCTGAAATGTTGGTTTTAATTATGTTAGTGCTTTGCTTCTAACCGTCGTTCGGCCCGCTTAGCGCGTGCTTCGGCAAGCTGTTGACCCCTAGAAGGATTTTCTTCCTCTGGTACTTCCGACGGGCCGGGTTGTTCACTTTCGCGTTTGGTTTGTTGTACTTGTTGCTGTTGACGAAGGATTCTTTCTTCACGTTTGAGTCTTAGCCTTGATGAGGTTTTCCGCTCTAAAAGCCTGTAGCCATACGGAAATGCACATAACTTCACCTGAACAACCATTTATTAGCTTCACGGTGCTTTACTCACTTAACTCTTCGCACTCTTTCCTTGTCGCGAAACAGCTTCGGAATGTATGGCAAAAAGTTTTCCACCAATAGTGCGTGTAGGGCTCGTTCCTTACGGTCTGTGGAGTTTTCAAACTTGTGTGCGAGATTGCGCCAATCTTCTTCCGAGAAGCAGATTACCTGCCAGACGGTTGGCTTCGTACTTCCAGATTTATGTTTCCCGTGGACGTAGTCTTCCCGGTATAGCCGTGTACCGAAAAAATGCCAATAGGATGACCCGTTACGATCGTATCTATTGGCGAAACGAAAAACCCACCGATAAGGTGTGTTATTGTAGTAAGGAATTGATAACTGTTACAACACTATGCTTACCCAAGCGGTTCTAAGCGAATACTGTCGGGTTCGTACAGAGAAAACGAAGCCACATCATCGGAATCAAGCCGGAATTCGCACAAATATTTCAAAATCAGGATCTTAGTGCGGAGCGGCAACTTCTCGAAATCCGTATCGGTATTGAACGGATTTTCAACTCTATGTTCCTACAAAATATTGAAGAGCACACATGATGTGAGATTATTCTGAGATCGATGAACAACACCGTACCTGGCATTTTTGTCTAAATAAGCGCCTCAGGAACATCTGATAATTGCTCGGGCTGATGTGCGCTACGATCGGAGCAAGTGTGTCACATCCCTTTAGTAGCGCTACAATCAGATCTGGGAGTAAGCGCGCGATATACACTTTTGGTTCTACTTGTCCCTCGGCATCGGTATCTGTAAGCAGTGCCTCTTCGAGGTCCTATTCGGGAGGAAAAGCTTTATGAATATCTACCACTTTGTGAATACTAGCCCCTCGCGTTACCTCGATGTCAAACACCGGTAGCTCAAAGGTGGTACTGAACAGCGAACAAAAGTGTGCGATGCAGGGTACCTCCCACCATGATTGAATATCTGCAAAATTCATCAAGGATAAAAAATTTAGACCTATCCGTTAGTTTCCGCAAAATGTTCTGTGTTCAGTAGGTGCAAAATCTTTAACCAGATTATTGGATTATACAGCAAAGAGAAGAGAAAAATGTGAATAAAAGAATTATCAAAATCAACATGAATCAGATCAATGGCCGCTTAATAAAACTAAAGTGGACTGCGCCACGCCACCGGAGTTAAATTGCTTTCAAACGGTTAACCCGTACAATAAAACATGGAAAAAGAACAGCGAAGCAACACATTGCAACTTGTTTTGGCATGGTTCAATGCCAAGGGCAGACCCGTTCCTGAAGGGTGGCACAATAATTCACGACGTTTATGTATATGTGCGTGTGCGAAACAGATAAACTTGTTAACATCTTCACACTCGCCGTGTTGTCAAACTTACCAATTAAACCGATAAAAGTGGTAAACATGCCCTTCTAGAACGAGGCCGGGATTCCGATCCGGCCCGGGAGAGACCAGTACCTGTTTCAGTGTGCTGTCCTAGCGATGCGGCCGGATGCACGGAAAAGAAGGCAAAGAAAACGTACGATTAAAGTGGAAACTGTCACGATGGATTCCAACGGTACATTGACGGTTGCGGTTTGGTTGCGACCGAGCCACGTATTGCACTGCCCACGGCTCTTCTAATCACAGAGTCGCTGGCCCGCAGTGGTACACGCGATATGACAAACGTAAGCTTATTTTCGACATTCTGCCAAATGCATGTCGAACAGTCACTTTCTTTAGCGATAAAACTTGATGCGAAGTGGACGAACTCAAATGCCTACTTTGCTTCCATTACTTTCTGAGCAAACGGAGAATTGCACATTTTTCCACTTCGGGTGGAGAAACGGAACTACGTTTCAATAAGTCGCGTCCTTCGTTGTTATCAGGTGGTATCCGCGAACGCTACGCTCTACCGGACGCTGGGCTATCCTGGAATTAGGTCCGCTCCTACTAAGGAAGGTCCACTTTGGGCGAGATTCACGAGCGTTTCTCGATTTTGTGCTGTATTTATTTATGATTGGTGCGCTTTAACACAGTCAACGCAACAAACCTACACAAACACAGAAATGAATGCGCGCGCGCCCGCAAACACAAGATCACATTCACGCACGGCCAATCACAATACACAACTTTGCCCACCGCAGCGCAGCACTCGCGCGCTCTCTCTTTGTGTTTGTGATATGTAGTGGTATGCACGGTTTAGCTTGTCGTTGCTACAAGTAGCGGAAGTTCGGAAGAGGCAAAAAATAAACTACGACGTTTCTACGGGCGCTAGTGGCTTTCTCACTTTTTGCTATTCCAAAAATACGCCCTTTAGAACTCCGAAGCGGTGGTTGCTGCTTAGTTCCTGTGCATCACGGAGTGAATATTCCGGTGAACATCGTAACGACGACGAAGATCGATAATGTTTGACATATGAGCAAGCAAAGGACCGTCGCCCGCTGAAAGGAGAATATCTGCCTTGGCTTTCCCTCATCTAACACGCGCACCCACCAATCGGAACAACTGCCGCTACTGTTCGCGTACCTTAATCGCGTTTTATCCGGAGGGAAAAGCTGGGGCCAAAATTCCTCCGCTCGCCAACAAGACCTCAGCGGCGCCTATCAATTAGATACACTCACATCATAAAAACATTGCGTCCGCAGGGAAACGACACGACGTCGCTCGGCACGGAAAGATGCAAGAAAACGCGGGCGGAACAAAAAAACACTTCATAAAATCGGCTCTATCGCCAACGGATGGTACGGGAGGAAGGAAGATAACACATTGCACACACAGCCTCCACTCAAAATGCACTAAACGACGCCAGTTTTGCCGATCGGACACACACCAGGACCAGCAACTAATGAGCGAAATGATAACGAACCTTCTGTCGCGGGCAGAGTTGGTAAAACCTGCCTTCTGGGACGATGAAAAATGGTCGCTTGAGCTTCGCTGCTCTGCTGAAAAATATGTGTTCGTATGGACGTAGCGCAAAAGCGTTGTACGGTTGTGTGCGTGTCGACTGCTCGAAACGGAACGACGGACTGTCAAAACAATTTGCGCGCGCGATGCATAAGATTCGAGCAGCATTATTTGAGGACTCGTACTGCGGGGACACACGAAGCGTGAAAACTAGCGTAAAATTAATTTGTAACGTCAAAACGTTTACGCTTCGTGTGGCAGCAAAAAATTAAAAACGAAACGTGAAACGTGTTTTTGGTCCAAGAAAATAGAAATAAAAGAGAAATTAATTGATTTCTGAATATTTTTTTCTGTTTTTTCCGATTTTGTTGCTATACCAGCAAATAAGAACTTAAATTATCCTCTGTTTGTAAGCAAAGCGTATGAAACAAATAATTACGCTCGGGTTTACGGCTCGCGCGAGGCGTAAACGTTTTGACAGAGGCGCAGCAGTTTGGCATTAATCGTTAACGTCAAACTTGTTACGTTACGCATCGTGTGTCCCCGCAGGTAGGGAAAATCGGAACCAATCCGGGGGGTATGAATGTGATGTTACGCTGCGCATTTTGATGTTTCGCTACAACGGCACGCAATGGCTTTTTCAATGATACGGCCGATGATTTCGAATGTCCGTTTGTCGATTTTGCTTTCTTCACTTATTTATTAATTTTAAATTTCATTTATTAAGTATAACCACGCAAAATACGGTGTAGGTTTTATTAATCACTAGATATACCACCGTTTTCAATAGGGTGCGGGTTAGCCAAATATGATGCACTTTTTTATCTATATATATTAGGTGTGTGAATTAATCCTTGCATGAAATATGTGTTTGATAGCTACTCTCATTACGCATCTAACGCGGTATAGATTGTTGGTGAAAGTGTAAACAACACCTTTTTTAAGCAATTGAATATGTCAAGTTTTGTTCCTGATAAAGCGTTTTTGCGGGGAGTACTTTTTCATTACAGCTTGCACGGCAAAAAAAAGGGATTCTTGTATTGAATCGTCGTTGGTGATAAAAAGTGGAGTTATTACAAGAATTCTAACCCCAAAAAGGCCTGGATACAGCTTGGTGAATCATGTCCATCGCAACCAAAGCGAAATATTCACTGCGCAACGGTTGTGTTGTGCATATGGTGGGATATGAAAGGTGTGGTGTATTTTGAGCTTTCAAAACTCGATGAAATTATTGAAGAACAATCCCATCAACAACAATTAATGCATTTGAAGCAATGCTTTGGCCATAAAACGTCAAGAATGGTATAAAAGACATGATAAGCTGATTTTTCAAAATGACAAAACTCGACCCCACATCGCAAAACCGGTAAAAACCTATCCCGAAAATGTCGGATGGGAACTGTGAATCTCCCCGCCGTATTCACCAGATGTTGCTCTTTCGAACTAGTATTTGTTCCGTTACATAAGTAACGATTTGGCAGAACAGCTGTTCATTTCTTATGAAAGTATCGAAAAATAGGTCTCTGAGTAGATCGCTTCTAAAGATAAGAAGTTCAATCAATACGGAATCGAGGAATTACCTGAAAGATGGGAGAAAGTAGTAGCTAACGACAGAAAATACTTTTATGAAGGTAGTCATACGTTTTGTTGTTGTAGTTAGGTCACAAATGTCCAATAAAAACCGCAAGAATTAATTCACACACCTAATATAAAAATGGTTGTTTGTCTGTCTGTCTGTACCGCTTTTTCTCCAAAACTACTGAACCAATCCGCTTGAAATTATGCACAGCGTAGTTTTGTGACCCCGGATTGTGAATAGGAAAGTTTGACCCTCCGACACCTTCGGGAGGGGGGGCTCCCATACAAGCGCGCCGGGAACTGCTAGTTTATACATAAATGTGATGAATGAATATTTCAAATAAAAGTTCAAACGTCGAAAAATATGAAGCCGTTTGTTTTTTATAAGCAAATAAAAAAGCTTACCCTTGTACCAGACCACTCGAAATGACTGGTGGTGGTACATCTGGTGTTAATAATAATCTATAGAATGAATCTATGTTGGATTTAGGCTAATTTTTTACATGGATAGGTTGTGTCGTGCTTAAATAATGCCAAGACAAGGTAAGTAATGAGTTACAAACCTAGCGAATGAGTAACGAGGATTGCCCAGATAATGTGCGATTCGTAACATATTAGCTACTTCCAACCATCATGAATCGTTCTTCGAATATGCACTTGACTTTGTGGTTACTTTATTTAAGCAACCAAATATTTACACGGCTTTGTTTACGCGTGATTGTTTGATTGTTGCGATTACAAACTTCAAGACAATGCTGGAAGATAACGGCTAGAATGTATTACGGGTACAATCATAATCGCATCAGCAAGCGTGATTTTGGATGCTCCCAAGAGCTCTGACAGATAAACCACAGTGAGTAATTTTATAAGTATCTTTAATACTGCTTCACACCCCGAGCAATCAACGGCTCAGTAGTTGTAAATAATTGTACAATGATTTCAAGTTATGCTCATAGAACAACTCATTCATTATACAGTACACGCTGCATAGTATAGTAAAATTATTTTTAAAGATGCGAAGGAAAACTCTGTTGTTTGTTATATTTTCTATGATTGTAAGAAGATATCTGTCATTGAATGAATGGTTGTTGATATGGCAACCATTAGTATTAGTACGGGAACTACGCTTCGAAAGCTTCGTCTATGATTCGATCACCAAAGAATTTATTATCATTTTTCCCAATCACACATTCGTCAACGTAGAAGCAACAGCGCAAAGAACCCCTAAAGAGAAAAGGTCATGAAGGATCGAAGTGAACATTGCAACGAAAAGTAAGTTTTTTTAACGACTCGGAATTCTTTTGCTCTAAACAGCACGATCGGGTTCGGGCAAACGTGAGCACTATTTTCACTCTACTACTGCCTCGTCTGAATTTTCTCCTGGTGAAGGTTCGCCTGGTCCTAGCACAAGTGGAAAGTGCTTGGTGAGTACGAGCGTTAGCCTAGCTTAATATTAAACTTCGTCTTTTCTGTCGGCTAAGCATTGAAACACCAACGAACGCAACATTGGCAGTGCATACATTTTACATGCTGTGGGGCAGTTCCGTGTTCAAATGCATGGTAAACCATGTTGGCTTGTGTCGGCCTGCTTTTGTCTGGTGCCGGGAAGAAAAAGTGTGTTCAATATGCATTGATGTTGTTGCTGGACAAACCAATCCAGGACGAAGGGGGTCTACAAAATGTTTTCCCGAGATTTTCAGGGTCCGTGTTTTCCGACATTTGACAAAGTTTGCAAATGCAAATGTTGCAAATGTTATTAATACATAGCCATTTCACTATAAAACGGTTAAAACAGAGCCAAAAATGGTATTTATGCTTCGCAGGATCTTTGTTCTTTGACCAAAATATGTTCGTTAATTAATATATTTTTGTTTGGGTTTCGAGATATTTACACTACCGTTTTATGTTTGTCAGTATTCAACTAATATTTCCTTTGCATACGACTTAGGTGGTCCACCGGTTGCCTTATTAATGCCCAACGCTCTCTCTTTCGATCGCCTTTCCGGTGCTGTGGCCGTTCTGCGGATCTAAGCTCAAAGCACGCTCCTGGTGCAAGCAGGGTCGCCTAAGCGCATCCGCGCTTGGCTTTCCGCGGTAACCGGGACGAAGACTGAAGCTAGTCTCTTTGATTGAATTCTGACCACGTTGCCATCATCATCGATGAGTGGCTGCGACGGGGAAGACTTTCACAATACTCTACAGGAATAACCGTTTCCACTAGAAATGCATATTTCATGGGGCATCCTCGGGCAGCTCAGGCTTAGTCGAGTGTGGAAAGATTTTCGGTTTTGTGCTCGTTCCGGTTCTCTCACCGAAGCACCGTTTTCTGCTCATCAAAGCGATAAAAATAAATTGATCTCCATTCGGAAATCGAGTGGTTGCCAATATCTCAGTATCATGTGCGACAGGCGAGTCCCGGCGCCCCGAAGACGACCGTGTGGACGATTCGCAGATGGAGGTGGCGATTCCAGAACCGCGTACTGGTGGCCATCGTCGCTGCTGATGACATGGTCCTTGAAATGAGTCCTTGAGGGGTAGTTAATGCAATCGATACCTCAAGATACGCTCCTGAGCTCCGATCACAACGATGCGACACGGAAACTGTGCTGAAGTGTGTTTCAATTTTCGTACCCAACGAACACGAAACTCGTGGACAGCTTCACCGATAGCAAAGGGCTAGGTAGATTTTGGAACGGACAAGGTTGCTTCGAATGGTAAATCTCGGAGAATTGGCGGTGGATGCGTGGCTTCGATGAAAGCTTCCGTGCTGCTCGAAAAATAAGACTAATCTCGCGATTCGCTCTTAGGACGAACGCGGTTGGCTAAATAAAGATGCTTCAGATGTTGGCATTCTAGCGTTGCCCACTCCGTAATCCGTAAGGACGGCTATTCTGAAGCCGTGCGATGTACGATCGAGCATCGTTCGCACATCTTCAGCAGCGCACATATGAGGTAAACGCACACATGGGTTAAATATATTTCGGCACATTTTCAATTGATAGGGATAGCTTTATTCTTGTTTCACAAAATCCCACCTCTTAGCTTCGGTGTACCGCAAGGAAAAGCTTCAACCATAAGAGACTGCTGGAAGCCGCTAACCGATGCTATGAAGTGATATCAACACGGCCAGACGGCAGTAAAAAACGCGGTAAGAAGAACCGACACCCTGGAAGCATTATCCTGCAGGGTCGTTGTTTGGCTTGTTTGCAATGGTTTGGTATCCCAGTGCTTGCACTGCCCATGGTTCAATAGGCACCCGAGCCACCGACCAACCACCGGCCGGCATTATGTAGGATTACTTGAGAGTGGAATATAAATTTGCTGATTCGAAAGCTTGCTAGCTGATATCGGCTGCAGGAGAGGACGATGTTGTTGGTTGTGGCTGCTTTGGGCAATCGTTTAATAATATTCAGTGAGACTGGTAAACAGTTGGGGCATCGAATTCACCAATAGACAGAACAGTTTTGCATTGTTTGATAGCAATAAACCAAAGGTTGGTGGAAACAATACAGAACTAAGGTTTTGTTTATAAGCGAAGAATTAAAGCGGTGTCCAATTCTATGTAATACTGAATCATAAGACTAATTTTTGATTTTGGCCTTACTCCTAACACTAATTGTTTCTTTAATGTACGACTTGATAGGAAGTTCATAATCTCGTTTCAATTTACATTAAAAGTGCGTCGATATGATCTTTTTGCAGAGCTTGATGTTTGCAAAATATTACACAGACAATTGGCGATTGGACTTCAGTTGACCACGTGAAAAGAAACGAGTGTCATTTGAACTTCGAAATCCAATCCATCTTATATTAAACTATAACTAGAACTTCGCGTTTTCGCGAACGCGAACTAAATTTCTACACGTTTTTAGAAAGCGATTGTTTCTGTGTTACGTACAGTAACTAACGGTCTTTTTGTAAAACTATAATATGTTTTAGTAATATTTTAATTATTATAATAGTTCAGAAGTATTTCAGAGAGTTAGAATTCATTAAAATAAAGTTCTTATATTAAATAACAAAAGAACTAACCTCTCTTATCAAGAAAGAATAACGAGAAAGCTCTTTTCAAAATAGAATTTGGTTACTTCTACTACAATTCATTCAAAGCATTCTCCATGCTCGACAGCAAGACTCTAAAAGATCCTGAGTTTTTACGGCTTGCCGAAACATAACTTATTTTTATTCACAATACTAACGCCGTCTCACACAAAGTCCTGGACAAAGTGCATATGAATTCGTTTCAAGGCATAAATTCAGCCCGTAGATTCAGTGCACAGACTTCAGTGGCACTGGAAAGCTCCGTTCCGTTCCAAGCTATTCGGCCGAAAAAGAGGATAACCTCGCACGAACATGTGCGAAAATGTGGCCACATTAGTGCTTGAGCGACGAAACGGTCAACGGTGAATGGTAAAATCTTTGCAACCAGTGGACTAGACGTTGCAGCCGCGTAAGGTGTTAGTGTTTCACCAGATCAAACGGGTGGGTCATCATCAGCGACTGCATCGGGCGGTGTCGCCTGGAAGCCGAGCAGTGTTTCGAGTGGCGAAGGAATTACGATACCTGGAGCCAACACGCCAGGTCAGGAAGGAAGAGCAAACTGGCGTTCGGTTCGGTACGGTGCAGTCATGCTGATAAGAATGCACTTTTCTTCTGCACTTCGGCGACGATGTTGCATCCAGTTACGTTGCCGGCTCGGGGTTGGTGACTGTTGAGACTAAGCCCCAGAAATGGGTTGGACCGGTTTGGAAATTTCGCTTCGGAACCGTTCGAGAATGAGGAGCGGTACCTTTGGCTTGTCACCGGGGGGTTTAAGGTGAGCGTGCCCGGAGTTTGAATTATTCAGCGACGGCTGCTCGCAGAAGAATCGGCTCTTCAAAGAGTAAGTTTGATGTGTGTCCCAAATGACAATAATAGTTTCTGCACGTTGCAGGTGACTCGCTGGCGCGTCGGATGCCTGACTATGGTTCGTGGGTCTAACTGTCTACTAGGCACTGATCCGTTCCTGGAATCCACTGTGGTGAACGTACGTGCAGTATGTAGTCTGCGCAGCAGGAATCGACGGGATAACGTTTGCCGGCGGATACAACTATGTCCTTCAGTTCCTTGGGTTCTAGAGCGATTGGTTCGCCCGTGTTGCGATATCGACAACGGGACGTTCAGTTCGTTGCATGTATTATAAATGTGTAAATATTGCTACCAAGTCTTATCAGCTATTTCTCACCGGACACGGAACGACAACCCGGCTGCACCGATGTGCTCATAAGAAGACTCTGCAGCTAGCGGTCCTTAGCAAGCACCTTTACCGTCATCGCTGTGCGTGCTCAAAAATGTATACAATGATGTTGCCGAAGTTCCATTCCCTGGTGGACGTGTTTGATGGTGGATTGGAATTCTGGCCTCGTTCGGTCCGAGGCGTATCCTGCGGCATGCATATGATATCCACCGCTACGGATCGAATTTGACTGTCCGCAAAGGCCGTACGGCTGACGTGGGATCGACTTTGTTGTGCTGGCGCATAGTGGTTGAAGTTAGAGAGTCATGAAGTTCTTGCTCGGATACGAGTCTTTAATTCCCAAATCGGATGTGCTACAGCGCACCTTGCGATACCGATGGCGAAAGTATCGATACGTTGAAACAGTTGCAATAATTTGTTACAAATTTGGGGTGGGTTTTTTGTTTCGTAGACCAGAAGCCAACATAGTGTATCTCTTTCATTGCGAGACAGTGGTTTGTATAAGGTTTTATAGTTATTGAGCCTATTTATTAAACTTAAAGCACTCAAGTTGGTGCACTGTCAGGGTTTGAGCCAGAGTAACCGATCAGCCGGTGCAGAGCAGACGGATGATCTGCGGACGAGTCCGACTAGCGTGAGGTTTATCGAAAAGTTTTTGACGATTCAGAGATAGGTACGGTTGAATGTCACATTTTGTTTATTTTCCCTACCCCACGAAGCTGGACGAGGAAAGTGCTTTTTTAAAACCAATTGAAGCGCAACAAATGTTTCTCGCAGACAACTTTTCAACTGCTTCAGGAGACCGCCAGACGCTGTTCTGATTTCTTCTAAGCTGCCTAGTGTTTAGTACATTTCCCGGCTACATGGCAGAAGCAGGGTAGGGTTTCATAGTTTTTGTTTTCATCGCTTTCCCGAGTTTCACTGAACAGCAATCATTTTTTTTCTATCAACACTGGATGCAGTCTGGTTGCGTCTGGCAGGTTGTTTCGAAAGTGTAATTAGTAGTTTGTGAAGCTTTCAAGGAGGACCTCACAACTGAAGCCGGTCCTTTTTGGGCACATTTCGGTGCGGGTACCGGCGGATCGACAGCTGGAGATGACTCCAGGTGTGGGGGTGGCGATGCAAAGCAGCAGCAGGATGTACACGGATGCTCACTCGGCCAGTGGAAAGTCTACGCAATCGAACCGTGCAGTTTACGAGTAAAGTTGGGAAATATGAAGGAGTTTTCAGCATAGCCGGGCAATCACTTGAGCCCGTTATTTCCATTACCATAAAAATGTAATTAAATTAGACAAACTTTTAGGTAACCTCTTACAGCGGCCCGTTAACGGCGTGTTGAGCACCAGTAACTGTGCAGTCGAAATCGTACGATAGGCGCATCAGACACTTTGGAACCCGATCAAAACGGGTGCGGTCCGCCAGGAAGCGTGTTAGCGAACAAAACCCACCGGTGTACCGTGGGTGTCCTATAAAATTTCAAATTAAATCATGAAACTACGTTTGATGTCGTTAACAACAACAGCACAGTCTGGAATGTGTTCGTATACAGGAGCGCCGGTGCCGACGACGTGCTAGAATGCATCTGCCCTTCGGGTCGTGTCTCAACTGATGCACTTTTCTCTCTCTCTCTCTCTCTCTCTCTCTCCTTCTCTCCTTCTCTCTGAAATGCACCGGAATTTCTAGCGGCAAAGTAGAGGAACGTCCAACGGGCAAACTTCTCTACGCCATTCGTGTGAAGGTTGGTTTGCGTTTTTCTTGGCGCTCGTGGTCCTTGCCAAGGACGGCTTTTCGTTTCGAAGGTGCAGCACCGAGGGTTGCATCGCGCATTTGGTCTGCAGGCAGCAGCTCCTTCGCAACGACTGAGGCGCCCGTTCGATATCGTCCCTCGTTTCTCGAAGAAGTTTTTACTTTACCTTCATGCAGCGTGCGGCTTCTAGCAGCCAGCAGCTTTTCGCCTGTTGAAGAGTCTTTTTCTTGTTGCATTCGAAGCCCGCGCCATGTGCGCAGAAACCGTGAAAAACGGCGTCCATCATGGTCACGGAAAAGCTTGCGGCGTGACAGGAAAGCAAAGTAAGAAGTCGCATGCCGGTGCATCTAGCTCGCGGCGGTACCGATCGTCGGTCCGGTTGTTTGAGGATGGATCCGAAAGTGTCGATGATTCCAAACGTGATTGGGGCAAAATTTTTGGTTTGACTAAAATGCAGCGGACACAACTTGTCAGAGAAAGTAATCACAAGCCGCCGATTGCTTGAGAGTTTAATAAATTATCAACACTTAGTTTAGATTTTGGGCTTTTGTAGATGTAGAATTAATTTTTCTAGATATAAAAGTTGGTTGGTTATACAGTTTATTGTAATATAAAAATTATAGATTTAATATGTGTTGTCAACTTTTTGAATATGCTCTTCCAGTAACTTTCAGTTCGACCGTTATTTTAAGGTGTGACTACCGCGTAGTGTTATTTCTTTTTGTTGGCCTTTTCCTTGTACCGTCTTGTTGCTTGCCTTGCGTTCGTGGCCGTGACCATGCCAGCGTTTCAATTATGTACATATTTCCCAAGTGTTCTACGGCGACGGGCGAAATGGGTGACGCAAAGGACGTACATAAGCTGCATTTGCCATCCCTGTAGCAGCAGGACCGTCGTGGATCACAGGTGGAGTGGCGACGCAAAGGCCAACGGCGACGAAGACGACGACGCCGACGACGAAGACGAGAATGATTTTTCCATTTCTTGTTTTGCTATAAATTTTCTTCGTCTACCGTTCGCCCCCTAACAGCGAGTCCCGATTCATGTGTCGAAGGATGGACGGTCCGCCGTCCGCGTGAGTCGCCTTCCTACCGGATGAGCATTTTCTTCGTCCTTTCCGGGGAAATCTATTTTTCAAACGGGGAAGTGCATTCAATGGAAAACAATCCCCCCCCGAGGTGCCCCAGGAAATTATCAGACGGCAAAAAGCGGGCGGTAATCAAAAGCGCAACCATTGTGTGTTTGTATGTGCCAAACAGGGGAAGTAATAAATATTAGATTTCCTTGAACCGACCCATTCCGAAGTCAAAGGTATTCAAATCTAAGTTCAGCGAAAGATGCATTAGAAAGCGAACTGATGCACTGATTTCTTGTTGATTTGAAAAAGTACGTGAAGTTTGATGAAATGTTGACAAGACGGAGAGTTTATTCCTTACAACTTTGAATTTGTAAATTGAATAATTTAATTGCTCATGTACGTATCAAGGACTTTAAAATTAAAACGAACACTGGTTTTAGTTCTAATTCACACATCGTTATCAAATGCAATGCCATTGTGTAGTCAATGGAGTCAAAAGAGTTTTAGCCATTACCAACTACTGTAGAAACACCAGACGAGCTTTTTTTGTAAACTTTCCATAAAGCTATACACAAAGGTTGTGAGGTTTGAAGTGTTTCGGTACAGATACCTGAATTGGATTAAGCCGATTTCAACGAGCGACAGTTTTGAATAAAGTTTCCAAAAATGCATGAACATTCTGCATCTAGAGGCCCTCCCAACACAGGGTGAATGTCGTCCATCGAAGCCCACTTGTACGAAGCTTATTAGGAAAACCGAAAAAGCAACGTGGCTGAAGGAAGAAGCATGGAAAATAAAGGTTTTCCGAGGAGCTTCCGCACCGCTACTGTTACCGCGGTAGGGGAGCCTCTGCCATCGTTAGTGATGTTGGTCATGGTGCGCACGGTACATAACGGGCGTCTTTTCGGAACACACGGAGGAAGCTTAGTGTCGTCGTGGCACAGACAGCTGCCCCAGACGGTCTACTGGCAGGGCGGACGACACAAGGGGAGCTTCGTTTTCCCCGTTTATGTGATGAGTTGTAACGAAGTAGCTGGATAAGTATTGACGGGGACGAGCGCTCCGAAGGTTTTTCGGCAAATAAGAAACCACTCCGTCCTGCACCACCTTGAAGGTGCAAGGTTAACGCAGCATCAGCGTGCTGTAGGAGTTAGTTAACAAACAGAAATAGAGAGAGAGAGAGAGAGAGGAGAGAACGAAGGAGAGAGAACGATGCATAACGAGATAGACATAGAGAGAGAGAAAAGGAGCGAGCGACAGCGAAAGAGAGAGAGAGAGAGAGATTGGCAAGAAAATCGAATGGAACGCGGTATTTAGCGACGTTGGCATGCAGGAGCGAGCGAGCGATGGCTATGTTTGGCAAAAAGTAGGTCACCTTCAACATTGGCGCATGAAGCGCACCATCAAAGCTTTAAAGTTGGCTTCACCGCCACCCGGTAAAGAAGAGAAATCTAATGTATTACCGAGGGCAGACCGAGGGTGTCTAATGCAACGCGGCAATTTTCCAACAGTGAGTCCGTTTTCGGTACGTTTGGGGCTCATTTTTTCTGAAGCTTTGCATTAGGAGGAAGTCTTGTCAGAACATAGAAAAGTAGTAGAAACGAACCGAGCGAATGGTTGAGTTTAGTTAAAATTGATGCAATGAGAGCTTCTACTTATTTAGACTTTTCTTTAATCATTGCAATATCATGCAGTTGTGAGGTGCAACTGGACACTATGTTCCATTCTGATCCGATTCTACCGGGGCAGCATCGCTGATACTATAAAATAAAATTTTGTGTGTAGAAACGCAATGCTAAAAATTCATAACTTTACTGTAGGATCTCTAGCTATCCAGCACGTTCAGGAACTAAAAGACTTAACAAGGCTTCATGAGGAGAAACAATAATATCGTATAAGCACTTTAACCTCCTCGTAGAACCTACGCGAAATAGCTCCTTTTTGAAGCTCCACATGGGCAGACATTTTGAACGGGTAAAAGAGCCATTTCGATGCTGTTCTTGTGCGCTGCCACTGCTGAAGCAGTGGTCGGTCGTTGCTGTCGGTCGCTGTCGTTTGAAAGAAAACTTTCAATTTGCTAAGATTTGCTCCTGAGCTTGGTTTCGCCTTGGTGCATCTTGTGATTGAATTTTCATTTCCAATTTCTTTAATGGAAATGAAAGCCCTAAACATTCGTAAGAAGTGTCGCTGAGTTTGGGGCAGGCTGCAGTGACGGAACGTGGAGAGGGAGCCACAGCCGAAGAACATAATCCGTAAATTGCGGCAGGCATTAGGTTAAGCGAGCCTCCGGGGCAATGCAGCGAATATTTACGGCTATTGGTGTTGGTAATGGTGTTGCTTAAGTTGTGTGCCACAAGTGCAATGTTTTCTCAATCATGTCTCGCTCGGAGTACTGTCGTCTACAGAGTTTCCATTTTGAGTGGCTACGAAAAAAAACTTCCCTCAAGAAAGATTGTGGAACCACAGAAAGAATTGTGATTTTGTTTCACAAGATTGGTCTCATCATCTAACGATGAAATAAGCATAATAAACATAGTTTATGGATGTTGAAAAACGCTATGCACAAGAGGACCAATTTTGATAGGACCAAAATATTCATAATGTCTTCAATTCATAAAAATCTCTCCACTAAATCTTAGTGTTACAGCAACGAGAGAAAGCAATACTGTCTCGGTAGGAACGTGTGGTTTGATGGCGTGCCCGAAACAGCTTTGTCTGGATTCATATTCCTTTTCCGCATTTCTATCCTTCATCGGCAGCCATTCATCGGAGTGCATGAAATGCATACGAACATGACTAAAATATGTACCCTACTTTCTGAACAGCGACGGTCTACCATCGACGCGATCCTATCACAAGCCACACCACTGGAACTGCGCAGTATTCGTCAGCCCAATTTCTCAAGGACATTTTGCGGCGGACCACCATCTTCCCACGGCCGCCGACGACGAAGGGGGGGCACTTTGGTCGAACGAATATTATACCGTTAAAATTTAATCAAGTCGCGCTCCCACACTGCGATGCAGCGCCAGGACTGCAGTCCGCGTGGAGGACGCCCGATGGAGACGCCCGGTTACTGATGACGGTAGCACCTTGAATTTAGCACAGCGTTTTCGTCAAGGGCAAAGCGAACAACTTCCCAAGGACGTTTCCACATGGGTGCTGTTGGTGTCCCAGCCCACACCTTGCTTCCTTCCGTCGACGGGCTGGCTTTAAGAATCGCTAGTAACTACACACTGCTTTATATGCTGATGTTTCGACAGGCTACTGGCGGCTGCCCTCGAATGCTGTCCCAGTTTCGTTTATATGCTGTCGCATTGTCTATCGGCCTGGACATTAGCTGCCGATTAATCTTTTGGGCTTGCTTTTTAGAGGATTAAAAAATTGTCCAAATTGTCGACCGTATATCATATTCATTGTTTTCCTTCTACTTTATATACCATAGACGGAAGATCGCTTAATGAAGCTGCTGGAAATATCCCTCAAAAACAAGATTTGCTCGTTCGCGGAACGTCATTTCTGGACGCTGGCTGGCTGGAAGCTACATGACTGAAAGGATCGGATCGAAGCGCGACGGTCACGTTTCGGTGCCGTGTGATTATTGGAGCCACCTTGGAGCTAAGGATATTAACTAGAATGTATATGATTTTTTTAATGAGCGTTTTTTTTGCCATTCCGTTTCATTGTGTACACGCGCTCTGGAACGGCCAGAAGCAGGCGAACGAGTAGCAACGCAGCCATGCCGTGCTTGGCGGGCACGAAGCACTGGCTTGAATAAATATGTACCAGAACTGGTAGCAAACGACGGGATGAATGAAGTGAAGCGCTTGACTGTGTTGGTGTCTGGGCGTCTGGGTGTTTGTGCGAGAATCTCTCTTTACACACGACCGACTAGCGCGAGCGAGACAGAAACTAGTGAACATAGTAATTGGATCGGTCTGCAACATCGGTGGCCCCCCACCGAAGGTCTGGCCACGCCGGGAGTGCACTGGATGCGTAAGTGTATGTGTATGTGTGCAGCATAGTAGTGGGAAAATCATTGATTGTTCAAGATGTTTCGCTTCAAGGACGACTAGACGCTTCACTCACGCTGCCATCCGGCGATCGGCGATGGGTGAGATTGGAAGTAAGGAATATTGTACTGGAGATTGTTTTATCATTAAGGAAAATTCATTGATTTAAAATAAAATAATCTGATTCAGTTGATGATTTCGGCCATTGTTATCTGCTAATTCAATGTAAGAAAATACGGCGCTTTGCAGATTCACGAACAACTTTACAACTGTCAATTTCAATAGAAATATTCCTGTGCATCCGTGGCCGTGCTCCGAGTAAACTGAAGTGCTAAAAAGACAAGGACTAGAAACTCAAGCGTGGGCAGACAAGGACGGAGATGATGGGCGAAAGAGAGTGGAATAAAATATCACTAAAACCATCTTGGTGCAGTGCAGCCAAGCACAACCATGTTGGAACAGGTCCTGGCTGTTATGTACAACGCGCAGCCGGGTTTTTCGTACGTCGCGCGTCGCGGTCCACCTCTCCTTTGCCGCCGCTCGGCTGGCTCGACAGCTTCCAGCCCCCGGGTCTGGCCCGGGTCTGGTATGTTTATTTTATTTTTGTTTCTTTTTTTTAGTTTTGGGACGAAGGCTTCCACATAACCATCGGCTGCGCGGCACGGAACCTTCAGCCAAATCCCGGGACCCGGCGCTTTTTCTTTGTCTATGTACAGAGCCCCGGCAGGTGCGGACAGCGGTATCGAGCCCGGAACATCCGGTTATGTATTCTAGATTTGGGCTTCCTTTTCCCCTCCCTCGTCTCCGTCCAGTCCTCCTCCGCCGCCAGACGTAGACAGTGGTTGCGGCGCGTCCGTCTGGGTCGCGCTGGGCGCGGAATCGTCGTTTCGTCGAGTGCAACCTTCCGGACGACATTTCGACATTGGCGCTGACTTGGCGCTCGCGGGAAAAAAGGAGCCCGCGACAGGAACAGGGACAAACTGCAGGGCGAGTCCGATGCTGGGCGAGAGTGGCCGGCGAGTCGATGGCGACGGTTGCCTTAACCATGTCCATGAATTTGAAATATTTCGATCGGAATTCAATTGGGCCAAGGTTTTTCCGGCTTTGTCCGTTGTTCGCCGTTCACGCCGTTCGCTTCCTTCCGTCAGGGGGGTTGCGTGCGCTTAGTGTTTCTTGTTAGTGTTTAGCCACCCAGCACGACACATTTCATTTCGCCCGAAATGCAAAGAAAACCACCAACACTTCCCGCGGGACACGTCCCCGTCAGCCGGACCGCATGTGCACCATGCGCTGCGTTTATGAGTCGTTCTGATAAAGTGTCACCATATGGTCGAGTCGATTGTATGGGTCTGTGGGCAGTGAAGGGCACATAAAAAGTCACCCATCACATCCGAGCTTTTTACGAGCCCAGGGCGCCCGGTGACGGAACAACAACGATGCTTTCTCACGAGCTGCAGATTTTGAAGCGGCACATCGGGATGGAAAAATGGAGGCCACACGCAGCGGGGGCCGAGCGAAACACGGAAAACAAGTCCTTCGAAAATGGTATCCTTTCGTCAAACACTTCCTGGCGCGCTGTTGCGGCTGCTGCACCTTCCGGTCTTTGTTAACCTTCACTGCAGGGCAGCCGCTGTAGTCGTGGTCGTGTCAGTGGCCAATTAATGGAACCCGAAGGACGTGAGCTCACCGAAGGTGGACACTTCCCGACGTCCGGCGGCGTTTTGACGCAAATCGCTATCTGATGAATCATTGTAGCTAATGTCTTACAATGAGTTCTTAATGGTCGTCCCAAGGGGCGCCAAGGACATTTTGAAACAAAACTTTCCATTGTCAGGATAAATGGTGCAGAAGCCTTGGATGGGTGAATTACTAGAGCTCAAAGTGCTGCAGCTGTGTATGAGGCCAGACAAAGAGAAGAAGGTGGAACCAGACTGAAAAATATTACAACTTTACTATTCACTTCCGGTTGATTCGGAAAACTCTGTTGTGCCCTTGAATGTTGTTATTTGAATAAATTGGACCATTCTCCTTGGACCGCATATGACAGGCCCTTGGGCCGAATATGACAGCTTGGTTTGCTCTGATAAAGTTTGGGCGCGTCTAATACGTCCATTGGTTCTATAACCGGTGATACTGGGCTGTCCAATATGTTCGTAGCTTCGATCGGAAAAACACATATTCAGAATGGACTTTCTGAACATCACTAAGTTTCGTCCAACGAGATTCCAATTTGAAAATTTCATACCTGATGTGAGAAACTGGAAAGGCTTCTAAATACGCTTCCGCAGCTGTTATGACGTCATCATTTGATGGATGAATGTTTACGCATGATTTAATTGGGGTCTGAAAACAAATGGAAGTCGCTAGGGGTCAAATCCGGTGACCACGGTGGATGTTTGATCAGTTCGAACTTTAATACATTGATTTTTTCCACTGTCAAATTGCTCTTGTGACACTTGTGATTACCCCTGAAGAAAACGGACATTTTTCTTCTGCAAACCGGGCATTTTTTTCACGTAACGTGTTCACGTCTAAAAAGTTACAATAATAATCCAAATTTATTGTTTTATCAGTGTTCAAGTAATCCGCTAACAAAATCTTTATCCTTTCGAAAATGCTCAAAATGTTGCCGAGCAGGTTTTGTTCCATTTTTAGCGAATGCGGCACCCATTTTGCAAACAGCTTTCCGAAACCTTCTATACTTCGGTCAAAACATTGGTTGTACTGCTCAATGAGATGGCTAGGCCGTACACTAAATCTCTTTCAGTGATTCGATGATTTTGCAATACGATATCTTGTATTTTTTCTACGATTTCAGGTGTTGTGTCTGTTTTTTGTCGTTTTTGACGTGGATTTTTTGACGCTTGAAGGCTAGTACGACCACGTTTAAGCTCGAAAACCCCCTCTTTTAACCCCCTAATTAAAGGTGAAGAATCCTTATATACTCTCAATATTCGATCATAAATTTCCTTGGCTTTTAAATCTTCCAAAAGTAAACATTAAATTACCGATTCAAATGAAACTTCACATACGTTCATATGAATTATGTTCAAATATAACAAAAAAATCAGGCTCGTAGCAGCGCCCTCTGGTATCGAGGCTACTAACTTATTGAACACACTAGTAGAGGAGTCAGTAACGCCTATGTCCTATTCATCAAGACCATTCCATTTTTAGTTTTAGTTTTTGCATTATACTCAGAAAATGCTCGTATTCATCCAATCTGTGATTTAAAAAAAAATTACTTCAGTTTACTAAATCCACTCTTCCTACTTCAGCTGCAGTGCAATGCAGCTATTGTACCGAACCTGACGAACGAATAAATATTAGTGAGTCCCTCTGTGCGTATGTCTGCTCAACGGTTCAAAGAATCCAAACCCGAACGTAATAAAGACGGCACCGAATGGTTCCAAATGACATCCAGACTCATCGGTGTGTGAACCTATAGTGAAGCTACTGGCGCGCCCGAAGTGACCTGGGGGAAAAGAATGTGCAAAATTTAATTTCGAGACCCACAACCGTTACACTGCACCCTGTGCAGCGCCTTGTGTGAAGTGTTTCAAATTTTCGACTCCCTCAAAACAGTTGGCAAAGAATTCAAATAGCTGCCTCCTTGCTGCTGCTGCTCGGCTCGCCTCGGCTCCGGGGCCCCTCCGCTGCATAGCTGCGAATTGCATGCGGTACACCCCGGGACCTTCGGGTGGAAACTTTGTGATGGGTTGCAAAGTTTAGTGTTCGTCGGTCGGGTTTGCGGCCGACCCGGATGTTCCGGGAGCCCGCCCCCGGAATTGTCACCAACGGCAACCGGCGCTCCACGTTAAAGCCTTTCCTGTGGCAACGAGACACAGAGCTCTCCGAACCGTCCGTGCCGGCTGCCAATGTTTTGACGATGAGCGCTGCAATCGTTGCCCATCGATGCTGGAACCGGAAAGTATGCGCTATGCATGTTATTTCAAATATGTGCTGCCAGTGCCAAACAACCCGGACTGCCATCCCGTGGGGCAAGCTGCGCGTGACAACTCACGTACCCAGGCGTGCGTTTGCCCAGGACCGGCTTTAGGACCGGCGTTTTTCCTGGTGCCGACTGTTGCAATCCACTTTACGCCCAGCCCAGCCCTGGCAAGTGTAACTATATTTGTTGAATATTATTATGTAAACAAATGCGAAGCCTTGCGTCCAGGGCGCGTCCTGGCAGCTAGGAGCTGCAATTCCGTTGCGATCCTGGCGAACCCCGTTCCAGCACATTCTCCACAGCGCGGTAGTCGAGCAGGTTGTCTCACTCGACAGTCTACACTTCAACTTCCCGTGAAGCGATCGCTTCCGAAGCAAACGCACCGAACATTGGGGCGCTCGAAGTGTAAATGTGCATAGGTTGTGCATGAATCCCCTCACCGCAGGTATGCTCCCTGCGAACCGAAACACTATCAGCAACTCCCTCCAGCTCTCTCGGATGATTGTTGTGGTGCCCGGGTTTCTGGATCGCATAGCGGCGCATATCTACGTGGCCGAACCATTGCCTAGCGCGCGATACAGAAAAATAGGTTTTTGGGAGGAAAACACTAAAGTACACCGAAAGTGCTGAAAATTACCATTACCCGACGCCAGGGCCCCTCGTCGTCGTCTCCGGGGGCGGAAATATGCGGTCCCCCTGCTTGACGTAGCTCCCTTAACTCCGTAGAGCTTCTTCCTCGAAGCTTAACCCAACCTGATGGCTGATGGGTCTGGTCGGGTGTCGGGCAAAATGCGGCAACCGTTCGTTGTGGCGGCCCTGTGGAACTATGCAAACCTGCAAAAGGGCGGCCTCCTCAGACGGATGGTCATAAATTTTACGAGGCTTTGTTTGTAGCTTCGAGCTCACTGTTCGAGGTTTGTTTGCTGAAGCAAACTTTTCCTTTGATTAGTTGCAGCGCACCCGCTGCAACTGCAACGCGGCCGCACAATGAGACTCGCAGGGTGGGTGTTGTATCGTGTGTGTCCACAAGGCGGGTGGGTGGTGGAGAGAAGGTTAAAAATAAATGCACCCGGTACCCCGGTGAATGATGAAGAACGTGGCTCCAGGGGGTAGTGCCGGTGGGGTACATTCGCTTTCAGGAGTCGAAAGTAATTTGGAATTAACAATTCCCGTGCACCTATTTCTAGTGGAAAGTTACGACAAACCGAATATTTGCGAAGGATCAACAAGGCAGGAAACTTTCCAAATGAAGCGAACACTGTGCAAATGGGACACAAACACATTCCCTCGCGGTGTCTAATCGGGTGGCACCAAATTGCTTGCATATAAATATTACAAACTTATGTTTTGGAGAAAGCGCTTGTGTGTGATTGACATCCTAGAATTTGAGGCATATAATTGGATACAAGGCAACGAATGCAAGGCAACATCATCTAATTTTCCTAGTATTTTTCCTCTTGAAGAAGCATCCAGATAATTTTTACCCTTATTGGCTATGAATTCATCATTTAGTGTGGTAGTTGGCTATTCAGCTACAACTACGAATAAATATCCTTGGCCTGCATCACAGACTGGTGCGCCTTCGTCCACCACATCGTTATCCCGACTCCGGTAGCGGCTTCTCGTCTCTTCTCGGATTTCGTTAGTTTTGGACAGAGTCCATGTCTCGGATGCGTGTATGAGTACTGGGATTTTATGTGGGAGATGTGAGAAAATAGATTTCTCAAACTATTTCTTCTTGTTGGCAGGGCTGCTGACGATAGTGCCACCATAAATTTGGTTTGGTTTTCGGTTATCGGCAGACCGAGATTTTCCGCAGCTTGATCATTCCCTATGCACGCCTCAGCCAGGCTGGACTTGAAATAGATGATCCCTGAGGTGTCCACTTCAGACTCTCAGTTCCCCAGCGCGATGTTGAACGGGAAGCAGGTTAGGCCATCCCCTTAGCGATAGCGAAGGCATTAGAGAGCTTTCCGTCCAACTTCATCTGCTAAGTTTGGCCCTGTATTCGTAAACTAGTCATGATCTCATACAGTTTTACTCTGGTACTTAATCATCTCTTCAAGGATCTTCCATAGGGTCCGACTTTCATAGGACCGTCCGGACCGAAAGACCGACTTCCGCAGGGCGTTGATTTCTGTGGTTTGCATTATCTTAAAACAGGTTTGGGCATAGTTGAATGTTTCGTTTCAGTTCAGTGAGTTTGTTTTGATTTGATTTTGAGTTTTCATTTTAATTTTCTATAGCATTCATAGTGTTTTCTGCATTTCACTTTTCCTTTTATGCATTTTCAGTGCAGCTACAACTTTTCATGTTGTACATATTTTTTATTTATTAAATTGACATCGTTTTACATCGTTCGCGAGGGTTTTACGGGGTTACGGGGTGCACTGTTGCTGTGTGTCTGTTCAGTTAACTGTCGCCAATTTGTCCTTCACATGTTCCCGAAATTGCTACATCCTAGTGCCGTCTCGCCGTCGACGTAAACTCGCGTCGTCCGCCCCAATCGCCGGCAGTCGTAAAATGTACCCAACTATTCAGCTCCGGGGCTGAATGCAATAAACGGCCAGAACGACATTCAATTAACCTTGGTGCTTCTCGCTGGTGCCGTTTCCTATGTTATGCGCACAACGGAACAGGACTCGCTTTCCGACTCGGGCCCGGGCTTCGACTCGGTTTTTATCACGTGACCACTCGAAACCACCCCAAGTTGAGTCGAGGTTGGGATGATTAATTTAATTAGCTGCTTTTTGGCGCGCAATTTTCTTATTCTAATATCGATTATAATACCTCGCCCGTTTGCTTCTTTGCAACATGCGCCCCAGACAGCGCTCCGTCGGGAGGCAAATTAGCCGGTGCTTCCCAGCGGTACACGATACGCTAGGAGTGGAACTGTGTTACCGGCAGGCGAGCGGACGGGACGGTGGTCTAGGGGTGTGTCAGACAGAGCAATAAAAGAACATAACCGTTGGCTGCTCCTTTTTTGTGTGCTAGTCTCGCTGTTACACATATTTATCGTCTTCCCGGTGCCTTCCCCGGATCTCCGGCTTCCGCCGGTCCAACCAACCAGCTCTCAGCCACCTACATCGCCTCCACACACGGCGATGGCTTCATCCTAGCCCCTCTTGCTTCGCCCTCGACTTCGCCGCCATGGCAGCGAAATGAATGCATTATAATTATTTATATAAATAACGAAAGCAGCAAAGCGCCACGGGCCGGCTGGACCGCTTTCGACGCAAGGATACGATCCGGCTCCTAAGCCCGGATTCGCCCCGGTCCCCGGCGGCCGACGAGCAGACAGTTACTACGTCTGCGACCCACGACCTTATGGGGTGCAGACAGCGACAGACACTGGCACTTTGGTTGCGGCTGGTCGCGACGAAGCTGGTTCCGAGCATTAAAAGCGTCATAATCCGCACCGTCTGGTTGGTTGCGATGATGCCGCCGGCACCCGGCTTTTTTCCCGTCCGTTCCTTTCTGCCGGCGTCTGTACTTTGTCACATAACCTACCCCACGGGCAGCCACGGGCAGGTAGCAATTTCCCGGGGTTCCTGCGGCCTCTGGGCGCTTCCGCTGGCTCTCTTCGCGCACGATTTTTCCAGCACGGTTGGTGTTTTAGATGCCGCAAATGGGACGCGTTTTCTTGTCATTTCGCGGGACCTTCTCGGGCGAAGGTTCTTTCGTTTGCAGTGGCCTGTGCCAAAATCAATCGATCAGCAATGGCACCGGTTGATGCGTTTGTTTAACAGTATGTTCATCCTGTGCACTTCTGAATACCGAGAGTACTAAGAGATTTCCGATTGGCTTTACTTTGACCGCTGTACTGCCGACAACCGTCCTTTGGTTCGTTGCGGAATGTAATTTTCAAATTTTGTAGTTTGTTGTCTTCAATTTAAATAGTTAAATTTATTCAAAACAGATCAGTAAATATAGTTCGCCAAGCTGCCAAGTACATTCTTGAACTTCACTGTGGGGAATTTTTATGGGGTAGCAGGACATTGATGGTTTCAGAGAGAATCCACGACTTTTTTTAACTAGTTTGTTTGATCAATTTCATTATTTTATCTATAATACACGCGTTTAAGAATACATGGCAATTTGGGAATTTTCAATATTTTAAGGTTTTAAAGCGCCCAAAGTTATGCAATCAGCATGACAACTGCTCGATTATCAAAGTTTTGACTTTTTAAGGGCATATGCAAATATGCAAATTCTGATAACAATCTTATCACATCTTTATCATACAAAGAAAAATTGATTAGTTGATTTCTTTTCCCTTTGACTCTTATCGATATTGACTACTTCCCAACAAGTAAACGGCTTCAGCGTTCTAACACGTTAAGCCTCAAAATCAGGTCTTGGTTTCGTGCCATTTTCCTTGCCAATTCAATCACTTCTTCCAAACTTTATTTGTCTTACAAAACGTTTTCCATTTCACTTATTCTGCACCGCTTTTGACGCTTGCAAAGCTTCTCTAAGGACACCCGTGCTTTACTTGG
This sequence comes from Anopheles bellator, assembly GCF_943735745.2. Lineage (NCBI taxonomy): Eukaryota > Metazoa > Arthropoda > Insecta > Diptera > Culicidae > Anopheles > Anopheles bellator. The sequence goes on from NC_071285.1 coordinate 30,780,095, forward strand.
ACCCGGATCTACGTTTTGCGATATTTTAAATCGCAGAACTATCGTCGCTGAAGTTGATGAAATCAGATAATTCAAATTGTATAAAAGAACAATGTAAGCAAAGTGATATGACCGAGATTAGAACAGGTACTTCAACAGTTCATAATAGCAATATATTTTACAAGAGACTAGGCGTTCTGGTACATGGAAGTGTTTGTTTACTAAAGTTTATGTTAATGCCTAGTTTACCTATGTGGATCAACGCGAATGGCTTTTTTAATGAACTACCAAAGTTGATAAAGTGTATTTTTTCGCAGTGCTCTACACTAATTCGCGATCAAAAATGTACATGAAATGCCTAACATGAACTTTTATTAATGCCACTTTTATTATTGAAACTTGAGCTTTTTTTATATTTTGAACTTTTGTTTATTAATGAAAAATAAAAAAATCGAGATTGAGAAAATATTAATTCATAATGTCACGGTGTGTAGCGTTAAAGATGTTACTTTGAATTTTTCGCAAACCGGCCGGACTAATGGGAACTCCATCGAGGGGCAGTGTTGTAACGTGACTGAGTGCAGCACGTCATATGAGTTCGCCGATCGTCCACCGTGTCATCCAATACGGTCTCCAATTAAAAGCATAACGAATTTCGACTTCAAACTGAATATCGTCTTTATTCGGCGCTTCGGTAGTGCGGTGGAACCAACGAAACAAAGGAACATGTCGCTGGAGTGGATTGATTTCATCGTTGTGCCTTAATGATTTCCGTAGTGTCCGCGGATAATTACTATTTTCTGTAGTGTAAAATTTCCGACAGCACAGCGGGCGCCTGCTGTCGGAAATTTTCCCTAATAAAGGTAACACGATGTTAAATGTGCGAAACAACAAGGTGGTGCGCATAAATCATGCCGTTGCCGTCGTGCCACGACCGTCGCTCACAACGCGCCGCATCATGCTGCCACCATTCGTGAGTATGCATTTCTTTTTAAATCTTAGCTCAAACTGTAAAGTGTTTGTTGGGAAACAAAGGACTCAACCGGGCGTAGTTATGTCAAGTAGGGAAATTGATTACATTGTGAAAAGCAAATGCCAGCAAAAAAAGAGATCCAAACAAACCCGATTCTAATCGCTCGGAAGAAAAAGTGCCAATTCACTGCCACTGATCGTGAAAATGGTTGGAAATGTTGTGCTTTGTCCAGATGCAGATTTGAAAATCACAGATAAGCAACGCAACGTTAGATTCCTCGGAGTGGCCCTCGGACGGGAGTATCACTATCATGCGCAGTCAACCACCTCTTCCTGCCACGCAGCCCCGTGTTCCCGCGCGCAAGGCGGCAAGTCCTTTGTAGCGTTTTGGTCAGTCGGGCCCAATGCCCTTTCCGGCGCTGGGTGATGTTTGCTGAACCGCAGTGAAGCCAATGGCCCCTCAATTAATCATAGTTCAAACGGCAGCCCTTTCGGTGGGCCGCGAAACGCTTGTTGCGTCACAACCAGGGTGACGGCGAAGAACCACAGAGAACTTACGGGCGAATTAAATTATGCAGCTTGCTTCTGGTGGTAGGCCGCTTGTAAAGTTTCCCCGTTTCTTCCAAAACCCCGTGCCAGCCCCGGGGGGAGGTATTTTGAAAACCATTTCGGTAGCCAATTAATCACAACAAAACAAAAAGTTTTCCGTTTTTTCTCATTCCGGAGCGATGTGTGTTTCCGACAAATCGACTTTTTGGTGGGCTTTCTCTGGCTGTAAACGGATTTCCCGAACCGGCGTGGCCAGCGGCCAGTTTTATGAACGCATGTAGGCGCCTTTCCGTATTGTATGCATCATCGTAAATAATCTATTTTCCGGCAATATTTCCACCAAAGTCCAGGTGCCGGTCAACAGTTCCCCGGGCGGCCCCAAAAAAGGGCTCAATCAGGAACCGGCGCGATTGGGGCGAACTATAAGCACAGCGCCGCCATATTATTGTGGCCAGCGCCATATTATTGTGGCTATAATATGGTAATTGAAGAAACAGCGAAACGCGTCGAAATAAAATAACAAAACATTAGCAAATCGGAGGACCCCAGTAGCCGACTAGCTGGGTCCCGGGGCTCAAAATGTATGGGATATTCAAGGCATTAAAGGGTCGCAGTGCGGGAAAAAGGTTCTGGTCGTTTGTTACAGCGGCCACCACCGTTGTTGAGTTGACCGATGATTAAATGGCATTAAACCTTCGTTTAGAAATAATCAGCTCATCTAGAAATTGCGGAGAGCGTGGCCGTTTGATTGTTCCAAAAAAGAACATTTTTCCTGGTCTTCTGGAATAACACAATGTTAGAATGTTATAAGGCAATATTATTCTTCTGTTGCTTTCTGTAACGTTGTGTGTTTAACGTTGAGCGTTACTGACCGCTCTATCAACGAAGGCAAGCAAAGCCCTGTATTTAAAAAACGTGGATTCGCAAAACATTAAACACTGCTTAACATTGGCATTAAGTCCTTATGCCTTGGGTGTTTTCGAGCAGAGAAAAATAAGGCCCTACGAGATGGTAATAAATTAAGCAGATTTACCCCATTTTTGGTGTGTTTTGTTTTGAGTTTGCTATTGTGTCGTTTCAATTAGAGTTTTATTGTTTGATTTACGGTGGCTAATGTTGGTGCGAAGCACACGGCGCGAACGACACCGGCTTAGGTGTCCATTCATTCGATGGGCTCACGCATCGAGTCGCTTGCGCCCTTTGTAGTTAGGTCCATTAGGGGGTCGAACCATTTCCCCGGCGCAGATCCGTAACGATGCCGACGCAGAAGCCGATGTCCATCGGGGCCCGAGAACGTTGATCGATGCTTGTTGATAAGCAATCGTAAAACTGTTGCGCCGTATAAATGTTACGGTAATTTTTTGCCCATATCATCTACTCGCCAGCGTTACAGCTGACGAGACTTTTCTGTTTTTTATTCCACCGGGTTTGTTTTTTGCTGTTCGTTTAAAGCGAAAGATATCTGATTTAAGTCTACCACAAAGAAACGGGCTCTCCAGCCAAAAAGGGCTCTCGAGTCGGAGGGCTGTGCCGGCGTGAGCCTGTAGTAAAACTGCTGCGTAACGCTTCCTTCGTTCGGACACCGAGGAAAGTGCAGTGTACTCCAATAAAAGGAAAAGCGGCCATAAAATGCTTTGTTTTGTGCCGCGGCGAAGGGCGGCTTTCAAAGAAAACGGCAGTACAGAAATAAAAGTAAACTGAAGCCAATGACAAAAAAGGGGGTTGAGCTTCAGCGCAGGGGCCAAAGCGTGGTTTCCTGTCATAAATCGGAGGTTGTAAGCTTGTATACGCGCCCATGATAAATTTGCTATAGATTACCCACAACGGCTACAATCTTTAGATCGAGAAGTTCGTTGCTTTAAAGCTGCTTCAAACGTGGATTCTGGTGAAGTCGAAGCCGTTCTGTCCTGCACCAACAGCAGACATTGCCAGGGGGTCCTGACGTTCTCAGGTGTGACTTTTGATCAGCTGCCCAACCTATTGGAGAATAAATTAGTTTGTCGTAACGCTTTGGTTTGGCTTTAACATTAGAAATTTGTATTGTAACAGAAAATATATTAAGACCCGTTTTATCGTTTGTAGATAAAAGGATAGCTTAGTTTTTGGAAAAGGGATGTTGACGTCACATTCAATTCTAATTTCGTTCACTCTTGAAATTTCATACCTACTTTTTTCCGTTTTCCATAATTTCGTTGAATTGTTTTATGATGTTCCTTTCGGGCTACTACTTTACGATGTGAACAAACGGCAAAAACAAAAAATATGGACATCACCGGAAAACCCGAATACGAAAAATGAATTTAAATATTTTTGTTGATACGCATCAAAAGTAAGCCACCTGCCTATTGATGTTTAATTGCAATCTTTCGAAAGGTGTCCATGTATTTAACGTGCATCATGGTGGCGCACGTTTGATAATTAAAACCTGGGCAATCTCTTCGATCAGAACGTGTTCGCTACCCCCAGCAGTCCACCCAATGGCTGCTCAACGTCCATGACCGATATTAAAATTTATCTGTTTGCTATTATACCGGTAATATAATTATTCGTGTGGATCACTGTTTTACATAAAGATGGCACTGTCAGTCGACCGGCTCGCACGGTACCATCGAAATTTTCTGCATCGTGCGTTTTAAGTGTGCATACAAACGTTTGTCTAATTTCTGCATACGAAATGCGGTCCGTTATACATGTGCTGGAGAAGTGTTCCGGCTCCACCCGGTGGCTACTTCCTTATGTCCGACTGTCCGACCCTCCGATGGTCAACTTCAAGTTTGTGAAAAGTTTTGTGATCAACACTCTCGGCCGACGTAATGACAGCGCGTGTAGGAGAAAATGCCCAAGACGGTGCTTAAGATAAGTTTAGCGGAGGATATCCGAACGCAGAGAGCTCATGTAATTACTGTAGAGACGCAGTGGTTTTTATAGTCCCCGTTGCGCCCGTGGAAGGGCTTTCGGATAGAGCAGGTAATTTCTGGCCATTATTCAAATAAAATCCATTTCGTACGAGCGTGTGAAGTTTTTTGATAGCTTTGAGGCGGCTTTAAAGGTTGACTACGGGTGACTTTTACGCTACGGAGGGAGGTTTATGGTTAAAGCGCAGGCATATCGACGCTACAAACAAAAACAAAAAAAAAGAAGTGGGACAGATCGTATCCGGAAAACTCACCGGAATGTAGCACCTTCCGGTAGTGTGATTTTCGATTTCAGTTTGTAGGTTTGCTATGGTAAGCATCCCAACTCTGTAGGATTATATCGATAATCGGCTTTGTAAATACCAATAGTACTTTAAAATTGTCGTTAAAAGGTATTTTAAAAATGTCAAATATTAAGTCAATTTGGGATAACCAAGAGATTCAGTTGTCCTAATTGCTGCTTTTTGAAATTTGATTATTTATTCTCATTAATGCGTATGTTTTATTGAATTTAAAACCCGGTGTCCTTTTGTATTCGCTGTCTACTAAGATAATAGCCCTGGTTTTTGTTTTTGTCGCTTCTGGTTTTTGTTCTGCTCGCCGTAGGAAAACATATTATTGGGAAAGAAATGACCTCGATATGCTCTCCCTGTTACGAGGGATGCCCGTTCGGATGCCTTACCATTCAGCCGGCCGGGCGGCCGGTGAACCTATCGGAAAACCTATCAAACCTCCGGACTTATCTCTTACTCCATATCACATCAATTACGGTGACTATAATTTGCACAACTACGTTGCGTTCCCTGCAGCAGGCATCATTTTTAATCACCTTTTCGCCCCCTTAAGACCGGGTGTCACGCTCCAATGTCTAGGACGGTTACAAGTGGACAGATGATCAACGGTCTCTGCGGTCAAAGACGGTGGTAAGAGTGTGGTTGCGGTAAAGACCTGACCATTTCTCCCCCTCAACGTCGCATGGATTGAAAGTAGGCTTGGAGTCCGCTCCGTGAATCTTTGACCATTCGTGACCGGCGAGGTGGGTCCGGTGTAGGTGATGTTTAACTGTGATGTGGCACACCGCAGCGCCAGAGCCATGCAAAGACGGTGGAGTCAACGGTGATGGTATTCGCGATAAGACGGGGTGTTGCTTTTTTTCCTCGCTCCGAGCCGGCGTCAGAGTTCGCGTCCGCGTGATACGGAATAGCTGCGTGAAGGAATTAAGGGTAATTTCCATGTTCTATCCTACTGGATGTGCTTTCATCTGTGAAATAATTAACACCATTCCATTCCGTCCGGACCCCACGGTGGATGGCGATGGAGTTCGGTACGAGTCGATCGGGCTTCGCGTGCCGTTGATCAACGCACAACGCGGACACCACGGGGTTGCGAGGTCCCTGGGCTCGTCACTGTCATTAGAGCGGCGATTGTTTGCCAACGCTGTCCATCGTAAACGTTGCCGTGGTTCTTGAGATTACGTTGCTTTGATCTACCATCTGCCATTGATTTTTCGTGATGAGAACCATTCTGTGCGGCTCATCGTGCAATTGGCTTCCGATTCGAGGCGTTCAGAGCTACTTGTGAACTTAAAGAGAGTCGTTTTAAAGAGAATAGTGAAAATGTTTCTGAAAGAAAGCCCGAGTAACACTATGAAACACTGATAGTTTTAAATGGTTAGTTGCTTAACTTTCCACTAGTGTTTGACTTTAAAGTAATAGTTTGATCGGTTCCACGTATTCCAGTCTGTTAAAAAAAAGAAGCATGAACTGGACCTGAAAGATGTTGGAACCAGGCCATACAACCTAAAGGAGCGGTTTCTATGGTTACAGGGATCAGATATGTAGTTTTGAGTATGTTACTGATTTTGGGCCAGCTGCACCGTATGGTGGCCAAGGGCACGGAAGGTTGCACTGTTCAGCATTGCGCACCACCCATCGCGTCATTACATACCCATTAGCGGTGCAGGTCTCCCGCAGGTGCAGCTTTTGGGCTTGAGGGGCTTTACACCTGGGTTCGTGGCGGGGGCCCAGTGCCCAGTCATGCACTTTCGGGCCACGCCGCTGGAATTTAACGGCCGTTTCGACGGCTTAAGACGGCCGGTGAGAAAAGGTCGTGCCAACTCAAGTTGAGCGAAGTTTGTAAATGTATTCAAATAATTTGAATAATCTACGCACCGAGCTGCACGTCGCCGGTCGGACCCGCGGTCGCAGTGGGCCGCTGTGTCCGGTGATAAACTTCACGTTAGATGAGCGTAAAAAATATCTGACAGTCTAGATCGGGCCCCGGGAACCGGGCGAGGGATCCAGTCGGCCGCGAAATAATCCCGGGAAACTTTTCTCGTCAGGCAGGGTCGTTCGCGCCGCCGCCTCTGTTGGCGGGTTTTATTTTGCTGGTGAGTGTGCCCGCAACGCCCGGCGTACTAAGTCCTTTCCATATCCGCGTGTGCTCCTCGGAGATAGTTTGGACGCGGGCGCGGTGAGAGGCGGAGGCTTTTGCGTTGAAGTATTTATGCCGGATAGCCCCAACGAGATAATAAACATAACTGAGTTTTTGAAATTATTATTCATAATGAAGTGTGGACAATCGTGTGCCGGGTCTCCGACATGGGTTCTAATGGCGTTCTGTCAACACACCGGCGGGAACATTGCGTTTAATTATTCATAGCACCTTTTCATTTTCTGCCCAATAAAGTGTTGTTGCCGAACTTGCCGATCGGTGTCAGCCATTATTTTAAAAAAATTATAAACTAGTTAGGTGGGGTTCCGGTAAAGAAAAAGGTTTCGGAATGATCATGAAAAATATTATAATTAATTCTGTTTTTATCTACAGGGTGGTCAAAAGAGTGTACACTTTTTTATTTGGTTATAAATGTTCGCGTGAAATAAATATCGATTATGGCTGTCGCTGTATGGCACGTAGCACCGTTCTGTTGAAACCAAATGCCGTCCAAGTTCTCAGCTTTATTTTCGCCGAAGAACCAATCATCCGAAATCCGCATCCAACAATCGTTTTGGGTGCATTGGCTTCTCTTGCTCGATGAGTGGGGTTTCCGAACCACAATACTGCTTATTAACATAGCCACTGAGGTGCAAATGAGCTTCAACCCAAGCTTCAAATGAGCTTTTCTGCAACCAAAATTATATTTTATAGATAAATGTTATAAATAAAAGTTCAAATAAAAGTTCAAACATAAAAAAAAAATTAAGCCGTTTTTGTTTTATAACCAAATGAAAAAGTGCACGCGTTTTTGACCACCCTATATTAACCAAAGGAATGTGGACTTTAACATACTTTTAACTATAGTAATTTGTACTCTTTGGTTTATTTTTTTCCGAAACATTCTTGGCTGCAGGGAGCAGTTTACAATAAGTTGCTTTTCTTTCCTTTCTACTACTTGAAGCTGGTTTGGTTTAGCTCCCGCGGTGTACGATGCGGGTCGAGCTGGGCACGACACGAGGTTTACGACACAAAAATGCCTCTGCCATTGAACTTCACTGCTGGTGTTGGCGTTGTTCCACATTCCTGATAATGTTATCGTACAGCACGTCCTTGACGTTCCCGGCAACCAGGAAATCCATATGGTTAAACGTAACGTTCGCTTGCTGGTTGAGGGCCACGAGGTTCGGTAGCTTTTCCGCCAGCAAGTTTACGTCGGCCGGGTGCACCAGTTCATCGGCAAGGCCATAGTAAATGACGACCGGGACCGAAACGTTGGCAAGGTTGTAGTCGGGCGGTGCTTCGCTCCCATACTGGCGGCGGTTTTCCGTGGGCCCGTAGTCGAAGGGCCGGAAGTGGCCCGACACCACCTCCTGGCCAAAGTGGGCCCACTGTTTCGTGGACGAACCGGCCGGCAGGTGGTGGAAAATCATCGGAAAGCCGTCGACACCCAAGTAATGGTACTTGCTGCCCGTTATCGCGTGTATTACCTCCAGGCACAGCGAAACACGCATAAAGTCCGGGCACAGGTCGTGGGCCAGTTGGGTCACTTCCCTCGGGAATGGTTTCATCTCGAAGATGCCCACGGAGGCGAGCAGATACTGTGGAAAAAGCCGTAGGGAAGATAGATAAACACTTCGGCTGCAGTGGCTAGCTTTGAAGAAACAATTACCGATGCCAACGCTTCATACTGGGACAGGAACCGCAGCATCGGGTTACTCAGATGGCCCATAAACACGGCCGGGGCCAGTGCCTGCATTAGCTGAAACTTGCGATTGTACTCCGGGCGCACCGAGTTGAGGACGAAGAAAATGGCGGAGCCCTGCGAGTGTCCTACGTAGTGCAGTTTCAAATGGCCCGTTCGCTGCAACACGTGGTCAACCATCGCAGGCAGATCATACAGGGCGATCTCGTGGAAGGAAAAGTTCCAGAACTCGCGGGCTTCCGGCGACAGGTCGGTGTGGTTGCGACTGTAGCGATTTCCACGTGCGTTCCCTAGCCAAACGTCGTAGCCACGATCGGAGAGCAGGTACGGGAGAGCATCCTGTGGCCCGATGAAGATCCAGTCGGCCGACGAACCCATCAGGCCGTGCATGAACAGCACGGGCGGCTGGGAGGAAAGGGCAGGACCAAACTTGGGAGACGCGCAAATGCGATGCATTTCCACGATGTAACCGTCCGCCGTTACGATGTGGTGGACTTCGGTACTGTACCCGTACTTGCGAGTGATTTGTGGCTAGAATTGAAGAAGAATTGCCCGGTTCAGCAGGGACTTCGACTCGCGCTGGATTAGAAGGATGGTATGGTCACCGTTGTTAGGAACGCATCTTCTCGGTTGAATATGGGGTCCGAGCTGCAACCGACAAAGTACAGAGCAAGAACCAAAACCGGAAAGCTCACAGACATGCTGTTGTAATTCTGGGACACTGCGAGGATGCTGACTAGGTACAATATATTTATATAACTCCTCAAATGCGGGCCGTGCACGCGGGCCGTTCTAAGCCGTTCTTGAGAATGTTCTTGGCGAACGATACAATTTCGTACGTGATGCCCCCCTATTACAGAGAAGTTCGTTCAGGGCTTAAAACGCTTTCCAATCGCACGCCGCGCCAGAAAAGTATCATCCATTATGACAGCCGTAGATAGCAGTTAAAGGAATTTGAATTTCTTGGTTTGATTGAGAATGAATGCCGTGGTTCGATTTTATCTTTGCCCAAGGATGGTCTACGGAACGCTGGGTTGGAACGCTTTTGCTGTGATCTCTCCGCCGACAGTCCTTGCTCACTGGTAATTTATTCTGGCTCTTCCAATTTCGAACGTCTATTTAATTATGCAGGTAATTGTGTGTGTGTTGACTTGTTAACCACTAATGAAGCAAGGACACACGACTGCCTGTTGCAGTTGTGCATCGCTTCGCCACGGACTTTTGGAAGAAATTAATTTTGTAACACAAACCGTTTGACCCGCAAACAGAGACTGGCCTTTCTTCAAAACCAGCTATGTTGTTGCTGGTAGAACTTAGGAACAGGAAGATTAGTTTATCCGGTTGCTACCTTATCGGTCTCTGGTAGATAAAATTTTATTGGGCCCCGACATTCCTCAACTACTCTCTCTCTTTTTGCTTCTTTCTCTCTCATACGAACGAATGTTATACGTAATAGTCATTTCCGAAGTCATGAAGACATTTCAACTCCGTTGGTCTTAAAGATATTCGATAGCCAGTTCCGCATCCTTCGAAATAGTTATCAATAATTGGCGAACAGAGCACTAAAGATAATTTACACTCCAGCAAACGCTGCGTTGAATCAAATTGCGTCTCAGGTACAGGTAACAATATCTTCGAAATTCGCATTTGTTGAAGTTTTCCAACTGATACCTCATCCGGGCTTTCAGTCTGGTGATCTATCATCATCACCCAGTATCAGTAGCCAGGCAATCTTCAGTAATTCTATTTCGGACACGATACAAACCTTTTAGAACGTAACCCAACACCGGCTTATCGGCGACTTGGCGAAGGAGACTACCTTCAACATGGGGGCCCCTAACGCAACCCCTTCCGGCCGGTGGTGCGGAGTTGAGAACAACAAAACTTTTATGATAATTTCTTTTCGACTTAATTGATATGCGTTCTCTTCGGGTATCCGATCGTTCCGGTGGCTAGGCTATCGTAGATAGAATAATTAAATCACATTGCCAATTAACTCATGTGAAGCGTTCTGGTGGGAGCAACCGGAGAACTAAGACACGGTGCGTTCTCGCAAAGTCAAGCGACCATCGATCGGGCTGGGTCCGTCTGGTGGTTGTCATAGGTTTACGTTTCTAATCGAATTAAGCCGTGCGTGGTGGACGAACCTCCGGACTCTGGGTATGCAAAGTACCACCACGGGAATTCCACATTGGGATTGCAGCTATTTAATAATTCTAAGGTATCAAAATTATTGAAATGAAAATATGTCGATTAAAATCTATTTAAATTACATGTTATGCCACGTGGCATTGAGTCATTTTCTCATACTTATAACTAATAACTAATAACTAAAAACATCTTACAACTAGTTAACTTTAAAAACTTCAGATAATTAGGTCTTGTATTGTAAGATGGATAGAATTATTGCATCTATTGATTAGGCCTTCTTTTAGTTTGTTAATTTCAAACGATAGTCTTTGCGTGCCAGCGAGGCTTGAGGACGAGATTTGTTGGTGTTCTCCAGTGTAAATTGAGGATCATTTTGAGAATTTTATTCAGTCTGATTTGTATTGGCTGGAAGTTAGTTTTGGAGCAATGCGACCACAGAGAAGAGGCATAGGTTAAGAGAGGGAGGAAAATTGTTTTATATATTAGGAGTTTATTTGAAAAGTTTAGTTTTGATTTTCTGTTGATTAATGTGTATAGCAGTTTGATGAGTATGTCTAGTTTTTTATGTAACATTTCTAAGTGTGGACAGTAGTTAAGTTTATCGTCCAGTAGTAGCCCCAGGTATCTGAGGTGAGAGGACCATGATATATTTTGATTATCTATAATGATATTTTGTCCAGGTATGGGAACAACTCGTTTGCTGAATTTATATGGGAAAAATATAGCCTGGACTTTCGATGGATTGATTTTTATCTTCCAGTTATTGTAGTAATTTTTATAGGAATTAACGATTTTTTGTAGGTTCTTAATCGCTGTTTTGGTTACGTTGCTTGTTGATATAAGGGCTGTATCGTCAGTATATATTGCCACTTCACACGCTCTTGTTGTTGGAATGTCGGACGTGAATATATTATAGAGGGAAGGACCAAGGATACTTCCTTGTGGGACACCAGCTGGTGCATTAAAAGATGCAGAGAGGGTGTTGTTGACAAGTACTTGACATTTTCTATTGTTGAGGTAGGTTTATAAAATTTTTTTTAATATGTACAGTGGGAAATTTAGTTTATGCATTTTGTGTAGCAGTCCATAGTGCCATACATTATCGAATGCTTTTTCTATGTCTAAAAAGACGATGGCTGTCTATTTGGTTTCAGATTTAGCTTTTCTTAAATGGTTTACAACTCTGGAAATATTTCAAATAGTTCCACTTCGGCCCGTCACTCAGGTCGCTCTAGCCGGTTAGCGACCGTAGACGGGTGAAAAGTCTGAAATTTCCGCTTTAAACAGAACAGCGAACCATTTCTTCTTCGGTTTCCACCGGACCAGAGAAATCGAGAACCATAGTCATTATATTAGATGATAAACCAATTTGCGGATTCTTCGGCACCGTGTTTCGTTTAAACACGCATCGGGCGTTGTTCAGCTCGGCGTGCTATCGCCATCAACGTCCGACATCGCTTCGGAACCATTTCCGTGGTCTCGGTGCCATTCCATTCCGGCGGCGTGTGATGTTTCGGTTTTTGTTGATACCGGAATTTGTTGATTTATCTAAATGTGATTGTGCTCGTCTCTTTATTTTAATTTACAACCAATTTAGGCTCACCGTTGCGTATCGGTGGTCAGGTCCGGGCCGGGTGTTGATGGTTTGTTTTGGGGATGGTTGTAATTTTGGAGGCTAAAGTCTCGGTTGACTGTGCCGTCCTGCCGGTGCTGTTGTGTGCTAACCCCAGCCGCTGCCGGTAACTTTATCGGCAGCGGCCTACCTCGGGTTAGGAAGCATCTCATCAGCAGTATCCAGCAGTAGACACACGCTCGAAGCTCGAAGGTGACCCTGTTCCAGGACGGTCGAAACCGGCCGAAGAATTAGACTAGCGCTGGGTAGCAGGCATGACGATGGCTTCCCCACCGTGCAAATGTTTTGATCCGACGCTGGTGTTAGGTTGAGTAATGAAGGGTTTGTGGCCGATCTGCGATACATATCTGTAGCGTGAAATTCCCGCGTCTCTAGCCACCAGCCAGCTACAGCGCTGGTGGCAGCTGTAACCCTATACACCGCATCTGTATCATCTGTTCCGTTCCGGTCGTGGAATGGAAGGACAAGGAAACGGTAGGAGTTGTTGGCTCTGCGGGGCCGCTGTGTACGGGGCGCCATTAGTCGAACATGTTTCTTCTACTCCCAAGCGGTGGTCGTTGGGCTCAGTCCTTTGGTGAAGAGGGCTGCTGAAATGCTTTGTGATATTGATCTTTCGTGCAGTGTGGTTTCAATTTTGACAACTTCCACGCCTTCTTATTCGGGGCCACGTTGCCAGGGGGGCTTCGATTGGGTAGCAGCGAAGCGGGAAATTGTGCGGAAAAGTGCCGTCCCTGACAATGGGCAAATGGAATAGTTTTTCAGCGGAACACTGAATGACTTATACTGGGAATGACTTTCAGATACAGAAAGTGACGCAAAAGAGAAATGTTGAATTTTGGGGCGATTAAAAATGTAGCATTGTCCCTCGGAACAATCGTGTCGTTAACCTTTTTGATAGTCTCATCTCACGAATAGGACGAACTTCAGTTCTGACATTTCGGCACTAGTTTTTTTCGACAAACTGTCACAACATTATACGTGAACCTCTAAGCAGCTGATCAACTTGATGGATAGAATTAGCATTTATTACCCTTATTTGTTTTGAAGAAGTCTCTTTCCGGGATTCGAACGCCTTTGTTCGACCATTAACGAGTTGATCGTCTACCTCAACCGACATGGCTTTAGAAATTTATGGTGGGCCTGATGCTCATTTTAATCAATTAATAATTCCATAATTCTATTAATTTTTACACTTCTTTTCTAGAACTCCTTGAATAGGATTCTTCCGGAAGTGTTAATTTTTGCCGTTTTCAAACATTTCGAAACCGTTCGAAGGTCTGCGACTTGCAACGAACGTGATTCATGGTGGGAGCACCAACTGGCCAGCAATCTGGCCATCCAACCGCCAGTACCTCAAGGCTCGAGCAGCCGAGTGGTCAAAGTTGAATAACGAAGTTGAGATTTTCATCAAACTTCCTGCACACGTCGAGTGTTTTTCGAAATTAATTTGATGCCTTTTTCGGTGAATTGGCGTCGCGCTCCAGTAAACCCGCCGTGAAGCCGTGAAGCCCTTCGGAGCTCGGGAACGGGAAACGAACCTTTAACAAGTTTCTGCATGTTCCTGGAGCACCCATCGCCGGCAGTAGCTGCACGGACACGGTGTGCAGGACAAACAATGATTATAAAACAAACGAAAAAAAAAGACGACCGTATTAAGCAACCGTCTAGGGTTGTCGAGCCTGACAGGACCTTTTCGGGACACACCGGGATTGAAAGGAAAACCATTAATAATCATTACAAACAAACCCGGCCCGGACTGGCTTCGGCGGGGCCTTGTTCAACGGGTTCGAGCCTGATCGGGGCATGATGCGAAATGGGTTGCCGTGCAAGGACGGCAGACGAATGGCGTCAATTAACACGAAAGCATTCATTAATCATCTCGTAAATCAATTATGATCTTCGATGGTTGATAAAAGGCGACCGGTTGAGCGGGGCACTGGTGTGACACCGGAATGGTACATCCGCTCCTCCGGGGACTCGGCCCGGTGTGACGGAAGGTTTAGCTCCCCCCCCCCTGGCGGTGACCCTCCACCACCGATCAGGTGGGAGGCTGAGTTATGAAATTTGAGTCTCCGGCACGATTGGGATCATGTGTACCGGTCGGTTGACTGTCGGCTGGGTTGTTGCTGTCTTCGTTTCGGGACAATTTGTTCTTCAAATACTCGGTCAGAATCGGGTCTCGGGCGATGGTGGTGCCTTTTCTCTCTCTTTTTCTCCGCCTTTCGCCCAAAGGCGCCTGTCAGTTCGGATGCGGGCTCACGGCATCTCAGGTAACGTGGTGGTGGTGGTGGTGGGGCAGGATTCAATGATACGAAGATCCTAAACAAATATGCGCCGTGCTGCGCTTGAGAAGGATGTTCTCCCGCATCTCCCGGGCTCCCGGGGCTGGACCGGGGACCTTTCGGGGGCTCCTTATGCTTCATTGGTTCTTATGAATGTTGACAGATCGAGGCAGCGCGAGCGATGGGGAAGGATTTTTTCAACTTCTGCGCCCCTTTCCGATTTGAGGGCCGGAATTTTGGAGGGCCCCGCCGGCTGAGCTGAGGGATGAAGAATGATTGAAACTTAAGCTGGACGTGTATTCAGAAAAGCGTGGCGGATGATGGGACGTAAGGGAACCGGTAATAAACGAAACCCAATAAAAGAATGCCGGACGGACGAAGGTTCCAATTTACGACGATGCGAAAGCCATGTTTACTGCGGCAGAGCTCCGTGCGGGCTGGGGCTGGGCTGCCGTCGCCTGGTTAGTTCCTTCCACTGATATGCTACATTTTAATGGTCAACTCGATTCATGAATTGTAAAAACTACCCCACGGGAATAGGGGCTGCACGGCTTATCTAAGGCTAATATTTATATCCGTCCCGCATACGGCCGCCGACGGAATGTTTGCTCATCTGATTTCGTTTGAATAATTCAATTCCTTCGGTTAACAAATTTATTACCTTCAAGGATGAACTGGAATTGAAAAACGGGGAAAAGTTTTTCCTTCTTAATTGTTAGTTCTCGTTGCTGCCGGTTGTAAGCAAAAGTGCTTCAATTTCCTATACGCAGCTTATCGAATAATCTAATTCTTTCTGAACTTTAAACTGATATACTACTGTGACCAAAAACTAACGGGAACCAGTTATCCTTCGATTATTGTGGTTTGGGATATTATAAAGTCCTTCTAATCGATCAAACTGTCAACAAAGAATACTAATCGAGTTCTATGCGTAATGGTGTGTTTCGAAAATAAGAGAAGATTTATCCGGTCTTCTTTTATCCAGAAACTACAACCACCTTGGAGTGATCTTGGCCTGCAACGGAACAATGTTAATCTTCTGTGGTTTTTTCTGTAACAAGCGGTTTTTTACCGATTTGGTTACACCGGTCATCAACCAAATTGAATTGGCTCATAAGTAAAAGGTAAAGTCTAGCTGAGTTTAATGGATTTCGTCGCTATCAAACCTGTTCTCAATAATTTTGAATATTTTCTTCTGTATCAAGCCACAGTCCATCCGCCCGAGATTTATAGTTTGAAGCAAATTTAATGGTTAAGTGCTGAACTGGGTTTCGTGTTACTTGTGCTGGAGTCAGAAATTGCCACTTATTTCACAGCGTTAAAACTCTTACAAGAAATCTTAACGCCATTGGAATATGAAGGCATAAATCGTAAGGGTTAGGGCTGATCAAAAAAGTTCGCGACATTTGAATTTCCGCGGGGTACGTGTATCCGATTTTCCGATCCAATAAAAATCGATGATGAGCCAAATCTTGTCCAAGCAAAACGGCTGTAAACAATTGACTGATTATTCAAAATGGCTGAACTATTCACCATAAGTCACTGGCATGTGTAGCAACCTAACGTCACAAAATCGAATCGGATTTACGTAGCCCACAGAAACTCAAATGTCGCGATCAGCCCTTGATCAACCCTCGTACATCAAATAATTTTTGACACTTGATCTCATAAGGAACCTTTCCAGCACCCCAAAAAGCGTCCAGTCTGCCAAGGAATTGCAGAGTAATCCACAGAGATTTGTGATTATAATGATTGTATCTTTTCTTGAAGAGTTCCAAAATGTTCTAGTTTCTACAGTATTCGAAAATGATTCTTGTTCATGTGTTAAGTTTTCATTTCCGAGGGTTGCATTCTTAAGGTTTTCTTACATTTACATTCACCTCAGCAAATTTGAAAGAAACATTAGAGGTACTTTAGATAGTAATTTTTAGTATTGCCCTTATTTTGAGAAATCGGAATCGAATAGTTTTTAACATGTTTCATTTTGAGCTGAAAAGCTTTGGCATGTTTAAATGTTGTGCCATTTTTTTCTCGCACCAAGCGGTCTTAGAAACGGTATCGATCGGCAACGGAACAACCCCACGGGGCCGTAAGGCTACGAGCCTACTCGTTTCAGGAAAACATTTCCATCCCGGGACCGCTCGTTTCCGCATCATTACTCAATCACACTGACACATTTTGCGAACCGAAACACATCTCGGGCTCGGCCACACTTTCGGTCCGGTACACGTGTTCCGGGTCCGGGAGGAAGCAGCGGATCGATGCGGTCAAAGACGGCTCTTGTCAGTCAGCTCTAATGCTGCCCCACCTCGCCCAGCCTACCGCGTCGCATTCGCATACTTTTCCCGGTCGTTTCCGGCCGATTGGGAATAGCTCGACGAGTTCGTCAAATGTCAACAGAACAGAATCCTTCCACCTGAACGCTTTCCTTATTGTATTATTAATGAAAATACCTTTTTCTGGGTACTTTACGCCACACTCACAGCTTATGCTCACCACCACCACCACCATCCATCGACCTACCTTCACCGCTTTCCACTTTCCATCTGTTTGACCAGAGCCGCCCGGTTCTGGAAGTTCCGGACCGGAAGTGGCACCAGGGTGACGGGGCTCTTAGGGCTAAGTGATTTCAAACTATTCGTCCCATGCCACGTTCACGTCGCCGCGTTCGACTACGTCCGTCGGTTCCTGCTCCCACCGCGGAGGTGCTGCCTTCACGGCAATCGCGTGAATGTTTAACCCGCGTAAAAGTAAACGAACTAATTTTTATTATTTTTAACAGCATTCCAAATGACCCATTAATTAAAAATGTATCTCCGGGCGTTCCAAGCCCAAGGAGTGACCCAAATGACCCGCAAGAGGGGTGGGAATCCGTTGGCGAAGCAGCTGCTGGTTCGAGCTTCGAGCTGCTGCTGCCCTCACGGACTGCGGTCCGAACGCGCCACACGACGGGGAGTCGCCGCCACCGATCGTCGGTACTTACGGCGAAGGTAACACGTCCAGCAGATAAGGCTCCATTCAATTATTTAATCATACCTCTGTAAGCTCTTAATAGAATAAAACTAGGAGAAAAGGCCTGAAACGCACAGCGAGCCGCTGGCGTTTGGTTATCGCGGCGCTGCCCACAGTAAAACGTGGTTCCGCGGCTACATTACCCGAGGAAGCTTTAATTCTCCGCACTCCGCGCTGGCTTTTAGCCGAAGACAGCCAGCGGGAGCGTCAAGATCGGCCGCCCATGATGGTGGGGTCAGGTATCGGATTGGGAAAACACCGGCACCGGAAGCCGGCACATCAGGGTTGGGGTCCGGCCGCTGCCGAATGTAGAGCAGGAAGCGTGGTTAAGTTGTAAAAAAATGGTGGCCAGCACGGTGCCAGAATAGATAGGCATCGTAAAGAAAACTGGCCGATAACAGGAGGAGGACCCCGTGACCGCTGAAATGCTGAAAAGTCTGGCGGGACTGGAGAAACCATTTAGCCGGCTTACGGCCGGCTTACAGAGCTGGCGGCGGCGACGTAAAACGCCCGAGTGAGATACAAAAAAAGCAATAGGAGTGAGATGCAAACAAAAAAAAAAAAACAACGGGCAAATAAATAAACTAAAAGTCTTCGCCGATGAGGGTGCCCGGACGGACGGACCCCGAGTGGTTCCGAGTTGTGTTTGGTCGTATAATAATATTATTAAAAGAAATTTATGTTATTACCTTCATGCCCGTCAACACGGGAGCGAGGGAAGTACCGAGCTGGGGTGGCCCCCGCTGGCGCGTGAGCCGCTGATATCCTCCCGAGTGACCAGCCCGTCGATCGTCCCCGATAAAGAGATCCTCTGCCTCGACCAATAAAAAGTGAGGACTTGTGTGTACCGGCCGAGAGAAGATTTTGCGTTCGGGTCCAGAGCGCCGTGAAGTGTGTTGTGTCCGGGAGTCACATAACTTGGCCAAACTAAAGCGAATACTATGCAGATGTGCTTGGGTGCAGATGTTGCTAACGAACGGGGCCCGAGGGCACTTGCGGAGTGGAGGTGCGCCATAAATTAGTTAACCGGGCGACCGAAGGGGTTGCTACACCGTGCTAGATATTTCGGCGATACTGCCCCAAATGGCACTCCGTGGGGCAAGTGTTTAGTTTGTTATGCCATAACATTTTATAAAATGTTATTTCGCTTCTTTGCGTTCCTTCCCACTTCGGTCCACTTCGCTCGGTCCCAACCGTGAAGTGGAGATCTTAGACACTGGTTCTGCAAAATAGAACGTTTCATGGGGTTCTATTAGTATTATGTAAATGGCGCCTCATAACCCCGATGCCCGGGCCCGGATGTCTAGGCGAAAATTGAAACAGCAATCCGGTTTTGATGAGTTATTTGTCACTTTGAATTTAGTTGGGTTGGGACTTTTGTCCTTTATTATTGCTAACTTCCCCACACAAAGTTCCGACTCCGGTTTCGGCGCAATCCGGTTGGTAAACTACGTTCTATGCTTAACGCGTATCCTATCGGGCGCGTTGTGAAGTTAAATTTGGTCAAACTAGGTTAAAACAGGGTGTATGAGAACTGGGTGCTTTTATAATTTTGACTACTTATTATTGAATGCCCATAATTTTTAATTAAAGCCGTTGATAGCAACTACAACTGATGTTTCATGTATCTGGCACCCAAATTGAGGATTGATTTTAAAAAATTAAGTATTTATAATAAATCGTTGTTGAGTCGGCATTTATAATAAACCGTGGTTTCAATTAACTTGAATTGAAACAATCGAATGAGGGGATACTATTTAAAAACAAACATCACCAAATGCAGTCGAAATGAAAATTTTGACTATTGAGTTTATGTTAGATTTACGATAGAATGATAATCTGTACTATAATTTTGCTGCAAAACCTAAGAAACTTAAAATGAGTCCCATTTTTGGAACGATTGGAGATTGGAGAGGGATTAAAGAAAACAAAGCTGAAAATTTCTAAGTAAAACGAAAGCGAATCTAAAAGTAAAGCTAAACACTGAGAATCAAACAAAACTTCATAAGTTTGGTTTAATGGAGGATTAATTCGATTTTTGTTGACTTTATATCGAGTTATATTTGTGATGAGCATTTCAAAATTCATCAAAATCATGATGAAAAGTTTTCTTTTCGTTATTTGAACGAGAACCAAAATACATACAGATGTAGTAAAATAAAAGCACTTTCTATATAAGAGTTATAACCATTTCAAGCATCGTTGTACGAAATGACGAGTTCGTGCAATGATACAATTAAAATAACTTGTCTTATTAGGCGGAACATTCGTTTTCTTTAAACTTGGGTGTGAAATACTGGGTCGGGTAACTTTAAAACATTAGGCGTTCAACTAGCTGCGATGTTTATGCGGCACCTTTTCCGGCTATGATGATGTTTCGGGGCCTCCAACATGGAGAATAGGATTAATGAAGTAAGCAATACGACGAAGGAAAGATTAGAAAAGATTGTCACGTAGAGCCGCGAGTAATCGTCGTAATAGAGCAACGAAAAGGTCGATCCTGCCGGCGGCGGAAAGAAAAGAATACGCAGCACGGCAGCAACACCTAAGCACCGCAAGCATTCTGGATAAAAAGAGAATCGAAAACACCAACCGTAAGACCATCCGTAGGGATTGACCGCAGATCCGAAGGAAGCGCGTGAAGTGAAAACACACCCAAACACAGCGTCCTGGGAAAGGACGATGCACCCTACGCAAGATGGTACGCAGGTCAATCGCTGATGGAGGACGCTCGCAGCCCGAACGGAGGGTTGCTCTCGGACGTTGCCTCTCGAGTTGTTATTTTTTTATTGCCAGAGACCTTTAAAGCGCACCTGGCACAGGTGCTGAAGGAGAGCTTACGAATCGTTGAGAAATTCCTACTTTTACACACATTTTTCATGCCCGAAGGTTTCTTGATTACCGCTAGCTGCCGGATGCCGTTCTCTTTTGGTCGTCCCGGGGAGATGGTGAGGCACAGTTGTCGTTCCTATTGAATGTTTCCAACATTCCACGTGAGGAGATCATCTGGTACACGATTCTGTAAAGGGCCACTATTATATATTTTAAATGGTTTTTTTTGCTTCTCGGTTCACAGCCTTTACGTGTTGTTTATGGACTGTTTTGGTAAATTTAAATGATTAATTCATTAATTGTAGTATATTAATTCTTTCCACCTTATTTGATTGATTTCATATTAGGTATTTATAGTCATCTAATATCAATATTCGGTTGCCTACCAGTGTAGCTGATCGTGATGATGGCAGCGACCATAACACGCCCTTTCGAAGACCGTGTAAAACCACAAATTTGAAACTGAATCAGGAGCAGAAACCACTTTCAAAATCGAGTGAAACTAAATACTGTCCGGCTTCCAAGAGGAACAGCACCGTTCCCGTGGATGTCAACACGCACTCACGTCTTTACTTTAGCTAAAATGAAACGACCCTAATCCAGGGGCGGCCAATAGGTAATGTGAGAGGTTTGAATGATCGAGTTTTTGTAGCAGCACAATTAAATCAAAAAACAAGAAGACCAACTAACACACCGGAGGACATTCAAGCGATAAACCCAACGTCTTCGGTCGTTCCGACAAAGGATTGCAATTTGGGAGATTTATGAAGATAATCAGCAAGAATTGTGTCAATTTCGGCACCTGTGAACCGACCAGCAGGTCTTCAGTTAACTCCTGCTGAAGGTCGTTACTGTCGAGGAGACCGTGATCAGGATCAGAATCGTGCAATGGCTCATCTCCATCTTTGATTAACTGTGCCATCAAGTATATGGTTCAATCGTCACAGAAAGCAACTGAGATTAATATTGTATCAATGCCGGAATGCAAGTGCAACAGCTCCCTAATTAAGCTTTACTTAGAAATGGAAAGGAAAACTGTAGCAAAGTTAAAAGCAAGAGGTTGTTAAAGTTTTCAGATTACTGTAACATGTTCCGAGGTTTTATCATAGTGACTACAAACATTATGATGTTGAGCATTACTACTTTAAATTCTACTTTGAATTCTTTCATGCTTATTACTTCAAATTCGGTAGGGACACGTTTTTCTTGAAACATTTTTTTAATTTTGACCAAACTTCGTTTGTGTAGTAAACCTGCACGGCATGAGACATTAATTTGTTTCATTTTTTATTTATTTATTTATTGTGTTTTGTTTTTTTTTTAAGTCATCTTGCTATATTTTTACGATAACACCGACTGTCAGTACGGTCAGTGCGGCCAGTCAGATTTCGCATATTCGAGGAGAGTAAAATCGAGTAGCGACGGGCTACTTAAGGATGCGAGGAAGAAGGATCAGCGCTTTTTCGTTTCGATTGTAATCTTTGACTCACGGTTGAACAAATAAAGTTTTAGCTAGGTAATAAATCGTCCCAGTTGTGTCCCAGTCTTGGTTGGTTAGAAATCATAGTTTTCTAACAATATATGCTTAAATGATTGGCATAGAGACTCACAATAAATACCTAAACCTGAACTTAAACCTAACTCGCCTAAGCAAGAGAGTGATCAAAGACAGCACGACATTCAGAATTGGACAGTTTAAAGTCAACTGAATTGATGCGCGGTCATCCCTAACAGGACATAATGAGCCTTTACTTGCTCTCTGTCGTACGTATAACAATTACTCGTCGTTACTTGACTTTAATATGTCCATCGATCAGTGTCGTGATGTTTGTGCGTTCATGTCTTCATTGTCAATGTTTCGTCCCTGTTACTGTCGCCTGTGTTTTCAGTTAAATATCGGTTACCGACTTCGTCCTTGCGTTTCGTCAGTTTGATTAGTTTTAGTTCTCAATGTTAGGATAAGTTTTTATTGTCAATTAGGCTAAGTTGCCCGTTGGCTGTTTTAAATAAATAAATAAATAAATAAACTGAAGACGAAAGAAATTTAAATGTCATACACATCAGCGACCAAAGGGATATCCGCACTGCATATAAGAATTATACTGCATAAAATGACTCAATGCCACGTGGCATAACATGTAATTTAAATAGATTTTGGTCGAAATATTTTCATTTCAATCATTTTGATAAATTAGAATTATTAAATAGCTGCAATCCCAATGTGGAATATCTCTGTACCCTTATGCAACCAAGCATTTATGTATCATCCATATATGTATATCCAAAAAAACTGCATATTCAGCACGGCAGCCAAGCGTTATGGTTATGCTCTTGTACATACCGGCTTGTCCCTTTAAAAGATCGGAGCACAACCAACAACAAAAGAGTCTTACAGTTTGGGAGGTTAGAAGAATTAAAGTAGCCTAGTCGAAATACAGCAACGTGAGCTCATACGACATACACAACACAATCGTAGCATTTATTTTTCGCGATTAATCACAATTTGGTAATGGTTAAAGAAACGAAAATGCAAGTTGAGAAGCACATCAAAATAAAATCGGATATAGGTCGGATAATCATGCTGAAAAGATGTCAGAGCTTGAGTTCGGATGAAACACTATCCATTATTTGGAGTCACCTGGCGCGTCCTTACGATTAGTGGAATATGAAAGGCATTTGAAAGGCGCCTTTGCCACTAGCGCAACAGCGGCCCAAGACGTGTTCAAACTGATCGGAAACTGCCATTGATGCGAACACTACGAAGGACAAACCACGGCAAACAATAGAATTCGTGCAAACCCGTTTTTGTAGACTGACATGCACCGCATCATGCCATATGTTAATCCATTCGCTGGCTGCAATTCGATCCGTGAGTGTCTCGGGTATTGAGCAAACGGCACGGGATCTTAACATTCCTTGCACTCGTTTGGGAGGAGGTCGAAAATTTTGGACCACACTACACCAAGTGCACCAAATGGGGGTTGGCCGAGAAAGCGTTTCCGCACGCCGGTGCCGGCGGTGGCTTTGATTTCTGTAGCCGTAGAATGGATGTTCGGAACGCTCCTTTCCTTTACAAGCCGGCAACCGAGCGGCATCGCTTGCTACCGGGAGCAGAAGCTTTCCTTTTGCCCCAAGCTCCTGGGAACATCGGCGAGTTCCGGGCACGTACGGGGATGCAAAGATTGGACCAACAGCTCCGGCGCTGGAAGGAAACCGTTGAAATCCCGGCCCACACGACCCGATCCGGCCGGTGTACGTGTTGAAGCGCAACTCTCAAGTCTGCATCCTAATTTAGCATCGAACCCATTAGAAGATAAGTTCCGTGTTGTTCCCGGCATTCCCGGACGCCGTTGACCGACACGGGCTCCGGGGGTACAGTCCTCGGGGAACGATACCGGGACACGTGCGCTGGTGCGGTTTTTCCAGCAGGTTGCGATCGAAATGTATTACGATACCACACAAACCCGGACCCGGGTACGGAACGATAAGCCCCTACGGACAAATCGATTATCGAGCCGCAGGTTGTCGGGAGAGCGCCGGGTTTGCGAACGCCGGGTGTGGACACCGACTCGTTCCGGATATTGTTTGCTGAAAGATATGGGATGCATTTTACGGTAAATTATCAATGAAAATGCTTCTGGCTTTGCTTCTGGCGCCGGTCAGCCCGAGTGAGCCCCCGTGTTCGATTTCGAGATGCTTTTATCGAAGAGCTCACCCTCCGCCGTCGGGATGCGCGTTGCGTTCGCTCCGGACAGTGTTCCGTTCCGTGTTTGATGTAGCTGAGATCCTAGGCCCCTAGGTCCTAGGGGCGGATCCGTCGGCAAGATCCGCCGGAGAGCTCGACGAAAATTAAACCGGCAGGTGAGAACCGGCGGCTACGTTCCCTGACCAGAACGAGAGCGCTGTAAAAGCAGCGTGTTTGGTCTGAGGTTTGAAAG
The DNA here is from genome assembly GCF_943735745.2 of Anopheles bellator. Classification (NCBI taxonomy): domain Eukaryota; kingdom Metazoa; phylum Arthropoda; class Insecta; order Diptera; family Culicidae; genus Anopheles; species Anopheles bellator. The sequence continues at coordinate 30,804,496 of NC_071285.1, forward strand.
CATCCTTTGCGCAAATACCATTACCTGTTGTGGTCCCTACCGTTGCGGAGTGTGCGGAGATAAGCCCGCTAGGCCCGAAACGGCCAAAGACGGATGTCTGATTGACGTGCCTGGACCGGAAGCATTCGTGACGCTGTGGTATCCGTTTGATCCGGGTGGTGGTGCAGAGAGAGACAGAATTTTGTCGATTCGAAGGACTTGCGATTCCTAGGGCGCCCAGAGCGCTCGTCTGGGTGATTCTAGTTACACGGTAATTTAAAATAGACCGAAAGTACCTGGCACGGTGCGATCAGAAATGTTTCTTTTAAGTTCCACTCGAGCTGAACGCAAAAAAGGACTGAAACGCCGAAACTGAAAGAAAGCAAATATAAGCCGCCCGCTTGTTAATGGAGCCAAAGATCACATGGATGCCCTTTGCCCATGCGAACCGCGATAAAAACGAGATGGACGACGGCAGCTCGAGCTCGAGCACTGCCGGCACGGCAGGATATCTGGACGTAAAAAGCATGTAGAGAGCATAAAAATGATTGGTGCGAAAAATGTGTCATAAAAATCATTTATACCATAAATAAAAGTGCCGAGAGCAGGAGCAATGCTCAGCGGAAAAGGGTCACACGAGTGCGCCGGAACGGTGCGTGTGGTCCGATATGGCTTCTACTCCGACTTCTACTTCTCTACTCTACTCGCTCTGGGGACTCTGTGCGGCTCTAGACAAAATGAAAGCGAGAAGCGAAAAAAACAACGACGCCGAGAAGTGCAAATCTTTTGGCTTCCGCCTGAACCAGTAAGAAGTGCTCGACGGGCGAAATATGTATGCTTTATGTGAACTCGCCATAGTTTGGGTGAAACTCTTTTCCGACGCTGTGTGCGATGTGGAACCGGTGGAATCCCCTAGGTGCTGAGCTGTGGCGCAAAAAGCCGTAGCCAAGTTGAGTGCACAGGAGTTGCTTCGTCCCTGAGCTGGGTCTGGGTTGGGCTGGGACTGGATGGAATGGATTCGTCCAAACATCATTTTTTCTCCCGCACCGAAAGCCGCCTGGTGTCGGAGTGCTCCAACCAGGAATAGAAACACCTTCAGATTCCATTGTCGACTTCCGGAGTGGTGTTCACACTCCGGTGCGGTGTTCAGGAAAAGGGGTTGAAACTGTGGCCAGCAATTCCGGAGACAGTTCGGTTCGTAGTTTATCCCCGGGAAAAGATTTTATTGCGGGCATTAGTCTATCTCCACCGAACGAAGCGTTGGTTTAATTAGCAACAGTTGTGTAGCAACCGATTCAACGGAATTTCAACGGACGTCTTCCCAGTGCTTCCCGAACTCTGGGGGGATCGTGAAATAAGCACATGAGCTGCATGATGAATGCAAGATGCGGAAATGGAGCTAGAGACCCGCCTCGAGTGGATGCATCGTAGGTGGGATTGGAACATCCCGGACTCAGGTATCCTGGACGCAGGCTAGAGGAATATACGGACCGACAAAAGACTCGAAGGAATTGGATTTTATTTTTTTTGAGTCGCTTCTAGTTGACTGAAGCAAATAACTTATAATAACATGTGTTTTAGCCTTTGCTTTGGCTGCTCTGCATGTCCAGGAGGGAAAATATGACTGCTGCTTCTTTTTCGTTCCGTTTTCGGGGGGGGACACCAGGGGCTGGTGATTCCGCTCCCTTTTGACGCCGCACGAAGCCGGCAAGCATCCTTTCGAAGCAGATCACTTTCGTGGCGTCTTTCTTCCGGTCGCTCTTCTCGAAGCGGTTTTTATGTCTAGGGCGCTGTCGTGGGCCCTCTTCAGGCCAACCCCCTTCGGGTCCGCTGCTGACCGCTGCTAAGTGTTATTATTTATGTATGCGAAGAGCATAGTAGTAAAAAAGTGGAATAGAAATCGGGGAACACGTTGATGCTTCGCATATTATCAGAATTGCTTATTTCCAGCCCGCAATGTGTGTGCCTCGGTGGTCGTAGACGGGCGGGTGTTGCCTTCAGCTCCCCTCCGATTTCCCCGGGCGCCCGAAAGACGATGACTTGTACTGTCGAGTCCGAGGGGATGTCGAGTGATGGGATTTCCGTTTTTACGAGCGTCCGAAGCGTAATGATCACAATATTCAATGCCATGGCGTGGCGCGGGATTTCTTGGCCAGGACAGGGCCAGGACCACTAGCACCTCCGCCCTGGGTGGGTATTAAAAATTATCAGCAGATTAAAGAGACAACCCGAGAGTGGTGAAAACCTTGCCTTGCGAACCTTGATGCAGATCCTTTTTTTCCCCACCGAACCAAGAAATTGTGCCGGAAAAGGACACAAACGGCACGGGGCGTTTCGCACCGAGCTCGAAGGACACTTGCCGGGGGGCCAGAACCTTACTTTATAGGGCTAAAGGTGCTATAAAATGTTGGATAAGGAAGGTCGAACGAAAATGTGCACCGCTGGTGAGTTTTCATTGCCCGTTCCGTCCGGCGACGGGTGGGCGACGGCCAGATTCCCCGGATTTCTCCGTCCAGCGTGAGTGCGTGCGGCGCACATGTGTGGCCGCGTGTCTTGACCGTAATTGTGTTTGCATGTGTGCGCCCGGAGCATTTTCGGTAAGTTATGAGGTGGCCTCCCCGGGGCTTTTTATTCGCTGGCAGCGTATATTTTATATTCGGAAATAAATACGATAAGAGCAGAGCAGGATTAAAAGCTGTTTATGGGGCAAACATAAAACGGCTGCCCTGTGAGTATCCTTCCTGTTTGTGCACTACACGTTCCGTTTTCGGCTTCTTAGGCTTCTCGCCGGACTCCGCCGCCAGGCCCCAATCGGGGCGCTGCTGGACGTCCAGTCCAGGGCCTCCCCCCCCCCCTGGTACAATGTCCCGCACAAATATCGCTTTGGTGTGGCAAGAAACGTGAGGCGACGAGTTTTGGGAGCATTGCCAACAGTAAGATTTTTACTTTTTTACCTTCACTTTGTTTGCCAGGATGAGCCAACACCAGCTTTAATCCTGCAATGGTTTCCACCAAGAACGATGCCACGGCAGATGCTGTTTGGCTGTTCGTCTGCGGACATCGAGATGATTATTTTATTTTCATAACGGGGTCATACGTGTCATCTGGTCTGGGTCTGGTCTCGAACTAAATAAATAATCAAACCTCATTGGAAATATGAAAACATCCAATAAAGTTGTAAAACAGTAACATTTTCATACATGTATTTGAAACTATTAAAACGGAGTTATCCAAGAAAAGGATGTTCAAGCGTTTCATCAAGTTTTCTACAATTTGGTCACAATTATTATGTGCAAGCACTTTAATCCTTTCAGTTAACCGTTGCCAAACATGGTTTAAACGATCATTCTCTTCGCTCGAAGGCTGTAATTACAACCAATAGAAACCACTAGAACACATTAAGTTCATCCTCGCTGTTCGGTTAATAGGAAAAAGCGTTCATAAAAAGGGTCCAAATTGGTCTCCTTGCACCGATTGATCGGACTCTACATATAAGTGTAAATTGAAATGAATTGATGTACCGTTTGCCCTCAATCTTAAAATATTTCATGAAAATCAGCTACAGCTCAATATTGCTATTACGATATTGCTCAAGCTATATCTTTCACGATCGTACTTTTGCCGAAATTATTAGTAGCTCAATAAGGAATGATTTGTCTGTTTTTCTATAACAAAACATTCGTTGTAGAAACTTTGAAAACGTTCTTATTAAACGCAACGATTTCGTAATAATTTTGTGGAAATTGCAGTTGTGGGTGGAATCATAAAACTCGGATCTCGAAAGAAGTTTGTTTGATTCGATAAATCAGTAGGTTTTTTTTCTCAGTCGTTTACAGTTTAGAGCAGATCTATGTATAACGTAATAAATAAAAAATTATCCCATTGCAAATTCATAAAATTATATTAGTCTTTATTGATGATAAATTAAATAATTACTATTTAATAACTTAACCGTTGCTAGCATTGCTCCATATTAGCTTATTCGAGGACTGGCTGTAATTAAATAAATACTTCTAGTAGTGCGTGTTTACTTACAAACATTTGAGTCGGTAGTAACTCACAACAACCTTTTCATTAACCTACGCAAAAAAACAAAACAAACCTACGCTTCAAACTTAATTAAAAATCTATCAAACAAAAATCTATCAACTATCTTTTACCTTACTCAATAGTGTAGTTTCTTAGTAGTTTTTCTACGGAATATTTCTGAGCAAAGAAAAAAGTGTGCCTAAAGATCTCGAGAATACTTCCTTTCTTTTGCGGTGTTATCAAAATATTTTATTTCCGCTTCTCGCACGTAAGAATACATGAAAGCCCTGTGGGGGGATCTTCATGCCCGATATAACCCATCGTAATCGGTCAGCCACAGATCCTTTGCACTTGGGAAAAAACGGTTGGAATCGTGTAACGGTTGCTGAAATTCCTCCGGGACGTCCCACTATCTGCGGCTGACGTCTTCAACACCCCCTCAACGAAGGCAACGGATGAAACGTCCTTCGGTCTCGATAACGAGACGGGGACGAGTTGTCTAGCCGCCAAAGAACGGGGTCACCCGATAAATGGGACCGTGGTCCGCGAGGTGCATCGCGACACTCATTCCTCACCGTAGTGCCGATTCCAGATTGGCCCAGGTCCTTGGTTGGTTCCTGACAAATATCTTACGCCCGTCGGTATACGATTAGTGCGGATGGTAGCGCCTGCGAGCCGGTACTGGTTGGTAAATCGCGTTGCAAAATTAGTTGTTCTCTCAGCCTGTTGGGCGCACGAAACAACCGAAATGAAACAGCAGTGCAAAATAAATAAATTAAGATGGACGACGCCGAGTTCCGGACCTTGGCCAGCCCCGACAACGACCGGACCGGCAGTGGCCGAAGGTATGATGCCAGGGTTTTCCTGGATTTTTCTGCTCTCTCCGTAATCTTAAACGGACCGGGCGTCCGGACAGGCGATTGTTCTTTCTGAAGTACTTCCAACAGATGGAGTTTCAGCAACGAAACACTCAACCGGGGCCAATTTCGGTCCGGACCGGGCGGCCGGGACGATACGATGGTTGCGCTAAACTAGAACTACTTACATTTGGCCGCACCGGACCGTGGAACCGGACCAACCGAACGCCGGGCCATCCGTTTCGGCAGGCAATGGATTTTGAAGCGGAGAGCAAATAATTAAAATAGATAACGAACGTAAATCTACTGCAAATGAAAACGGGAAACAAATTAAACAATTAAGTACCACCGGAACGGGAAGAGGTGTTTTTTTGGGAAAGGACGGCCAGAAGGCCAGAAGCCAGTTTTCTACCGGGAACAGAGCAGAAGTCGCCAATTTGGACGACATTTGCAGCATCCGAAATGCTAATGAGGTCAGAGATTGAACGGTACGGTTGCGCCGCTATTTCGTTTGTTTGTTGCTGGGAGAAAACTTACTCCTAGAAGTGAAGCTATTGTTGTTGGAAAATTAGAGTCACGTTTAGGGGAATCGTTTGTCAAAATAAGCTTAAAATTTACGAAGTAATATACAAAACAGAGTAGATGAGTTATATACATTTATAGTGGAACGTACTTTAAACAGCACTATTTGGTAATGGATCCAGCATAATAAAACTAAACCATTAAATTTAGTTTTTCAATATAATCTTATATCAGAAAAATGCTTCTTTCAAACCATGCGCTTGCAATATTCCAACTATTTTATGCAGTTGGAAAAGAAATCCTCGAGAAACATAATTTAGCAGCAACAGGAATAGTGGAGCCAGTGTTCCGTGTACTCCTGAGACTTCATCTTCGTCTGTGCAGCAGTTCCGAGTAAAGCGTCTTTTGTAGTGCGTTGAGTACGGAACTGCTCCGGCCAGCATGCATTTGATTCCGTGTCAGACTCCACCAGGGTGCGACGTGAACCAAGCTGAACTCTTGAACCTCGTGAAGGGTTCGCCTATGACTGCGGCAGACACGTTGCTCTAAAAATGGTTCTGCTTCCCAGGTGGGCAGGACACGGGAAAACATCGGAGTCAGGACCGGGAATTGCCGGTGTATATTCATTTTTATCATCTAAACAATTGAAAGTAAAGTGCTTTCTGTGAAGTGCATCAGTCAAAGACTCCCGTACTCAACAGACCATCATGTTCTGGCTAGTGTGCAGCTTCTTTTCTTCCTTGCCTGTCTCGTTTTCACTTCCCCTATAAGTAACCACCTATCAGATTACCCTTAACCCAGACGGAGGGTCCTATTATGCGAGTACATGCCGGCTATCATCATCAGGCTATTAAATTATTATTTCTCGGCTGCTGCGGCTCTCAGCCAACCCTTCGAGCATTGCGATTATTGGCAAGCTTTCACCACCAGCTCCTTCATCATTCTCAGTCGTTTGTAGCTCATCTTTCCGTCGACAGCACCTTTCCGTTTCAGGGTCTAGACACGGAGCTGATTGAAAGAAAACTTTACGTGCATCAACCCTGTTCCAGCTAATCATTGATCGCTTCTCGTCTGTCAGTTTTTCGTGTCGTTTTTTATCCCGTATTTTACACTGCGCCGCTGATCCCCGCTTTGTTTTATTTGGTGTTTGAATATTGAAAACCCACTTTATCTGTTCGTGATGTTCACTAAAACAATAGAGGCAATCTACACGCAGTTCAAATGTAAGATTTGGTTCTTTTATAATTACGAGTAAACGGATACATAGTTTCTGTCCTTTACATAAAGTTTGGTGATTTTTTTTGGTAAACTAAAATATGTTAGTGTCAATCAAACAACCCTCTGTTGTATCTTTTATTAGAAAAATGTGTTTGATCATCTAAAGCCAGACGTCTGGTCTTGCCCTCTCTGCAGAATTGCTCAGAAGTCATACTGTCCGGGTTTAACCGTTTCTTGTCTGTAGTAGAAGAGAAAAGCCAAGTGGACTTGACACATCTCTTATATTAAAGGTACGAAGGGACAGGAAAAATTAAGTCCTTTCCTTCCTCGGGCGCTAATGTTCGTCACTAATGGAGCCTGCAGCGTCCATTTCCTGGTGTTGTCTTGGTCAATGTGAGATTTATGGTTTCCCGCTCCGTTGTCCTTCCAACGGGCACGAGATAGGAAGAAACATTAAAACATGTCATTGTCGTATTGTCATGGGTGAATGTGGAAAAACGACAAACAGACAAGCACATTTAAATGACGAGAAAACTATTGTATAAATGTTTCTTCTGAACACCCTTTAACACGATCGAAATATTGCTTATGCATGTACTTTGGTGCGCTGAATATGATCATCTTTTTTAAATGTCTCATTAGCATAGCGAATATGTCTCACTCTTTGGCAATCATTGTGTTATTTCTAACCTTAACGCCCTCTTTCGTTGCTATCTAATACATTCTCGTTTTGTTAGACCCTATAAATAAACGTCTGGTCAAAAACAAACATTTTCAGCACAGGTTTTGTTTGCTATAGCACCGACAGATTATAATCATTATTTTTCAAATTTAAATTGAGAAACATACGATTGATGATTGCCGTAACAGTCTGGTTTTAACATTAAATTGTTACGATTTTTTTTTATGCACGATATTGTTACCTTTAGCAACCTCCATATTTATGAGTACGACAAAGACCGTTCCCTGTAGTTATTATACGTGCAAACTTGTTCCTTCTCGTTACAACCCCTTTGTAACGCCAAACTGTCCCTGCAACACGTAACTATGAAAGAGCACTCGAAAACTACTTGAGAAGACTACATATACTCTAACCTGCGTTAGTAAATGAATGTAACGTAACGCCTTTGGGACGGTACGGTAAGGTACGACGGCACCTTACGAGAGATCATGAGCTTGACAGGTTTTAATTTCTCCTTGTCGGTCATTTATTTTGTTTTCGTTGACTGCTGTGAGGATTTTGCTTTTTCTTTTCTTCTTTTCGCCGAAGCGCTGGTCTCCGGCGGCTGCCTTCATAAAACGTTTTTTTTTCTCCAACGTTATTTCCGTTGGAATCCTCCTTTCCAATTCTTCATTTGGAATGCAATAACATGGACAGAGAGGCTGCCGTTTGCTGCTCCTGTCACAACTGTCGGCCGTTGCGTGCGGTTGTATCAGAATATAAAATTTATTAGTTGTGGTGATCATCTGTAATGGAGCCGTTTCCTACCAGGCATCGGGCTCCAGAATTTTACGGCTAAATGGCGTTAGCAGCCATTCTGCCAGCTGAATGGTTCTTGCTGATGAGGTGAGAGCAACCGGTGATGAACCTGGCTCTTTGGCAGCGAACGAGAACCGTTTGTCCCCGATGTCTAGTCGCTCCTTCTGGTCTGATTTATCTTCGGCGGTGGCAAAGAACTCTCCGGGGCGCACTGGCCCGCTCAAGGAGCTGTGGTATTTATTAATAAATCAGGCCGCCATCTCCTACACCGTGTGCTTGCATTTCATAGGCATCGATGGTACAAATTCGTCTCATGTGTAGAAGTTTGTCAAGGTTCAAGAATATTAACGGTTGAAGTATTCAGTTCAAGAGAGTATGGTTGATTCTAACATACAAATTGACAACCTAAGTACCTTCACGAAGATGATCTTTGTTCATACCCTATTGAGAAACAGTTAGTTTTTTATGGTCTTCAGATAAAATTTATACTGTTTTCATAATACCTTTGACACGCAAAACACGCCGGATTATGAGAAAATGTTTTCGATCTCCCATTTTGGCACTAAAATTAAATTGATCCTCAGTTCGAAAGTCCCCAGCGCTTTCGAAATCCGAAAACCGTTTCGGAAATCGATGGGATTTGCCGATTTCGTCAAAAAAAAAAAAATCCACTGTTGCCGGTGCACCCCATAGCGACCGGCGGGAAAACGGATTTGGCCAATCGAAACTATTTCCACTTTTTCGCTTCACAGATCACACCGAACCCGGGCGCTCGGGTTGGTGGCGAGCCAATCAATAAATCCGTCTAGCGAATGGCTTTAATGCCCAAGGGCATCTGGCACCAGATCGAACGAGGTTCGGTTCCGTTGTAAAAATCGACCGGAGCGGCGAGCCTGGATTCATCGTGCCGCGTGTCGGTTCTGGAGTCGGTCCTAGTTTGGACGTCTTCGAAGTACGGCATGGAGCTGTTCGTGTAAAATATAACCGTGCCATAAGTCCTTTGCTGGTCGGTACTGATTCAGGTTGCCATTCAGGATACCGATAAACCGGAAAGGAAGGCTCAGGATCGTGGCTAAATCGAGGTGTTCGCCCGTGAACGGTTTCCACGGGACCGCCGAATGGTGGTCATTACACCCTGCGGCAAATGTCGGAGGTTTAATCGAATAAAATTTAAAATCTCGTCACTCTTGTTTGGAAGTTGAATTTCTCCAGTAACAGCTGTATTCAGAAGCTGCCTAGCAACCATCGGTTTGTGTTGTTAGCATGGCCAACTTGTAATCCTATCCACACGTGTTTTTAGTTTGAATTTATTAGATTCCAACGATTTGCTCATTAGCTTCTAATAAAAGGTTTTATGTCAAACTTCGCAGTACAACATCGAAACCAGTAATCCAGCCGCACGAATCGTTATTTCTTTGGTTGCTTTTGCCGAACTCCACGAACGTTCCCCGATACCCGGAACTGATGAAATGGGGCGATGTTTACTTTGTCGGTCGGCTGGTGTCGGTCATCGGCCACCGGCACTGGACCGGCTGGCTGCGTTTTAATGCGTATTTATTTGCTTCCTTGCGCGCGAGTTCGTCACCACTGCTGCAGCGGTTTTGACCTTCAGACTCAGCCGGCCTCAGCTTCAGTTGAATGCATTTGGCGGTGGCACAGCGCGGCCTCTTGCATCCCGAACTGCAGCGGTCAGCATGCAGCGACGCATGACGACCAACAACAGCAACAGCCTCATCGTGCCCTGGTACATGGGCTGAAAAGTCCCGTGTCTACGAAAGGAGGCAGCTCAAAAAACAGATTGAAATGCTAACGCAATAAGACTACCGCCATCTAGCGTGTTAGGCTCGGGACTCTTCAGCCCATGTATTGCACTCATTTGTTCCGGGGCCGAATGCGAAATGTTTTTTATTTAATTTAGCTATCGTACGTGTGTCCGATCGAATCAGACGAATAGACTCAACACGTTGTCGCAGCCCTTCACTTTTGGCGAAGAAAAAAAGAGGGTAACACAAATTTTGCGCTTATTTTGTGTATTACTCACCGCAGTGAAGGTCGTGCGGGGAAATGTGTGATTTTTATGCCTCCCGCCATGCATGCAGGAGGAACACACAAATATGTCTCACCCATCCCAGCTCACCCCTCAGTCTGGTGAAGGGGTGAAAGAACCGTTCTATTACCGTCAACTGACTCTAATTAACATTTACTGGACCAACTCATCTGTAACTAAGTGAGTCGGGTTGGTTAAAAAATGCGGCGCAAGAAAGTGGTAAAAAATGCTTCCTTTGACAGAGACAGAGACCTGCAACATGCGTCTTAGCTTGTCCGAAGTAATTTTAGTACGGCGGGCAGAGTTCCGTTCCCGAATTTGGCAGTTTCCCTTTCGCGTGTATGTTATTTCGCTTCGTTTGTTATGCTTCGCTGTGCCACTCGCCGGGGATTCGCGGACGTGAGTGAAGAATTTTTCAGCAATTCAGCAAAAACCGAGCAAAAGATATAAGCCGCGCCGACCGACCGATCCAGAGACATCGGGGAAAAAAAAAATACGTAAAAAGAATACGCGGATTACCGGCGATGTTCCCTGCCTGCGAGAGCTAACAAACGGGGGAGCTGCACAGATTAAGATCCTTTAATTAACTTCGGAACGGAAGGTGCACGCTTATGTGTGTGTTCCGGGTCTCCTGGTGTTTGTGTCCCCTTTTTGCACTGCACTAAATGGGAACTGGGTTTCATGGAACAAAAAAGTGGGAAAAGAAAAACGAAATGCAATCTGTGTCCCATTCGCCGTGGCTCCCGGGGGCCGCCGGGTGAATGCATATGTTCCTCCGCATGAGTGGCAAATGTCGTTGACATTCGGAACACTCAAGGGCACACGGTGCTTAATGCTGACACGGTGAGCAGAGGAACCGTTCCTTTTTTTCTGTCGCAGCAGCGAAAGGCGTTCGATCGTTCGGGTGTAGCGTGAATTGCCGTTTTATGATGTTTTCTTTCCTGAACTTCTTCCCCTACCTGTCACAATCCAGATGCCAACTTTAATTTTTTTATCGGAAAATACTCGTGGATTATTTAAAAAAATGATTCTAAATCTGTCCCAAAATCTGACCTAAAATCTGATTCATCTGCGGTTGACGGGAACATCAGCCAACCTGGTGGCACTATTTTACATTACTAAGCTGTTCAATAAGTTCTTTGCCTCGATAGGAAAACAAATTTTTATGGTTTGAAATACACTTTATTATTCAGCATGGCCTCCCTATAATACATCAATGTACTTGATCCTACGAGACTCCAGATGAATTTGATCCTACGAGACTGAATTTAAGAATTCCATCCCTGAAAAACTGGAATGCCTTCAAAATACGTTTCCACAGCTGTCATGACGTCATAATTTGATGGGAAACGATTTTCACGCATGATATATTTGGGTCTGAAAACAGATGGAAGTCGCTAGGGGTCAAATCTGATGAGTACGGTGGTACTCTAAGAATTTGAACTTTAATTTATGGATTTTTGCCATTTTCAAAATGTTCTTATGACCTGGGGCACTGTTCCATTATTAGCGAATGTGGCATCCATTTTGCAAAAAGCTTCCCAAAACCTTCAATACTTCAGTAAAAATATTGGCTTACCGCCTCAAGACGATTCGACGATTTTCCAATACGATATCCTTTTTTTCCACGATTTCAGGTGTTGTGTTTGTTTTCCGACGTTTTTGACGTGGATCGCCTTGAAGGCTACTACAACCACGTTTAAACTCAGAAACCCCCCTTTTAACCGCCAAATTAAAGGTGAAGAGTTCTTATACACTTTCAACATTCGTTCATAAATCTCCTTTGCTTTTAAAGCTTCAAAAAAAATTAATTCACTGCACAAGACATGATTTTTCCGTTGTAAAAAATACTGTGACACGTCGATACTAAATGGCTTGTAAAAAAAAGTGACCGTACCAATATAACAATAAAAAATTAAGATCGTTGCAGCGCCCCCTGTTGTCGAAGTAAAGAACTTATTCAACACCTCAGTAATTATTGCAACGGCAACAAATCATAACCGCAGAACGTAACACTAGCTTTTATAGATTTAAATGCCCGGGTACCCGGGCGCCGGGTTTTGCAAATGACCATCAGCGTCACAACTTCTCTCTAATTTTGGGATGCTTTTGCTGTCATGCCCTGCCCAGAACACCGAGGTCCGAGGTACATAGTTATGCGGCGCTAATGGTTTTAGCAATTTGGAAACAATTTTCTCACTTCCAGCGTTCAATTGCTGCTACGCAATGCACCGGAGAGCACTGAGTTTTACAGGAAAAAGTCCGGCAGTTGCAGAATGCAGAGCAAAGCTTTACTGGAAGGCCGGGAAGCATCATGGATTATAAGAAACTAAACTTCTGCCGAAACCTCGTGTCTGTATCGCATTTTTTTGCTGCCAAACTCCACCAGCCACAAAAAGCGAGAAACTTTACTGTTGCGGGCAACTACTCTCGGGAAAGCTCTCGGCCAACCTCGGCTCGTGGCTCCGGTCAAATGGAAATAGGGTCGAAAACTGTACCGTTTCCTATCACGAGATCATCACCGTTCCGCCGGCAGCATCCGGAGCACCTTGTTGGAGCAGATTTGTGGCCCTGCCTTGCTATGCGCTATGCGTGAGTATCTTTTTGTCTCACACACTGATCGTTAGCTCCTGCCGATGCCGATCCGGGGACCTACGCCTGGCAGTATGCTGGTCTCCGGAAAACCGCCACAGGCGACGGAACCGCCATCGCAAAAACTCCGCCACTCCGTCCGACCAGCCATCCCCGTCGTCATGCCACTGGTCCAGCGCCGAGCGATGGAGATGAAAAATTTTTCAAATTAAAAACACATTAACAGTTTGCGGTGCTTGCGGTGCTTTGGCGTGTAAGTGAATAACCACGCCACACGCTTGCCGGGACCGGGCGGGAAGTTAGCTTTGCCAGCCGGGCGTGAAAGCGCCGTGGCTGCAGTTCGATTTAAATAATTCCAAGTTGCCACAATGTCTACAGTGTGTTCGCCACCATCGGACATGTGGTTTTTGCTATCGATCAAAGCGGTTCCACCGTAAATCGGCGGGATCTGGCATCAGCAATACCGTTGGGGCGAAACGCGATCCAATTTATCGTCGGGCCCGCTCGGGCGACAGCTGAAAGTGGAGTTTAACCAAGCATAGCCACGTGGTTTTGTAGTTTCATTAATGATCGTACCACGATTGGTACATTATTTTACGGCAGCTTACTGCTATGGTAAATATTTGAAAATGGTGATAAACGGTGAGTGCTATGAAAAGCTGGAGTTGCTGGAGGAGCTAATTTCTAGCTCGAATTGTTCGAAAGGTTTCTTGATGGTCGCCCAGATGCGATATTTGTTGCACGTGCTTCCGAATCCGGAATCTTATTCTATGGTCCTAGGTCCATAAAAACCCATAACGGGCTCAACGGGCGAAAGCTTAGGGCAATTCTGCGATCGTTTCTATAACAATGTAGATATGCCCGAAACTCGATTCCGATTGCTTCGCGTGCCGCCGCGTGCGTCGCGGACATTTCCTGGTTCGCGCCGTTAACTGCTCCGCGGGGCCAGAAGTCGCCCATTTACCGGCTATGCTTCACCAACACACACCATAATTGGCACGGCGGCCCCAAAACAGCTTGAGTGCGCGCGTACCGAATGTCCACGACGCCCTGGGGCGCCTCTAGTCGATCGCCATCATTCGCACAAAGCATGCAAACATGACTCATAACTGACTTGCGCATTTTCGCGACCGGTCCCCGGCCCGCTGGTTGGTTGTCGGTCCCGGCGTTGAAGTCAGTGACTCATCTGCTCGGGCGTTTTAGCTGACCAGCAGCAGTTCCAGCCCCCAGCAGCAAAAAAGGAGGAACGTCTCGGGGGCCAATTATTGCGCCTGCTTCATGTCTGCGATTGGGTCTGCGCCAGAGACTTCCAGATCTTCTTCCGAACGGGCGAGCCTCCTCGGGACGGGTTCTCGAGGAGGTCTGTCTGGCCTGTGTCGAGTCGCAGGTGAATCACGCATCGATGATGAATCACCCCGTAGGTTTCTTCCGATCGAACTAGTTCCTCAAGATGGCGTTTCAGGGCAAGTGTTTGGGAGGGTGCACATTACTTGACGGACTGCACAAGACAAGCCGCCCATCATGATGGAGCGTTCCCGGTGACGGGTCAATATTGATCAATATGGTCGGGGGGGGCGATACACATACACACAGTGGTGGTGCATAAATTGTTTTGATCCGAGTAATTGGAAGCTAAGCAAATTTGCATGTCTCGATACCTGGATTGGATTCGCCGTGTGGTCCGTGTAAGGAATCGTCTTGTTTGCTTCCACCCCGTTCACCTGGCGGGGGGTTCGTTGTTTATTTTCGGGAACACCGGGAACAACGATCTACCTCGGCCTGGTGTATGGTTCGAATTCCGGAGCAAAAGTTTGCCCAAGAATCCGAAACGACTCGAACTCGAACTGTTGCCCAACGTTTCTGGATAGGTAAATTTTCGAACCGGAACCAACAAACCGGAAACCCGGAGTCCGGGGTTGTCGTGGAACACGCGCCAAGATACTGGAGCCGGATTGGCCGGAAGTTGCACCTTCTGCACTCGATCATCTACGATGCCCCGGCCCCTTGTGGCCCGTTTGGTAGGTTTGAATTATTGATTATATTTAAGTAGTTCGGGAAGTTTTCTGTTCTGAGTGTCAAGAATGCCACGTTTGCAAGGCATCCTGTGATCTGCTTCGGCAAACGGCTCTCTGTTCTACGGCACCAATGACGCATGTTTGACGTTTATATTTGGGTTTCAAGTGATACGAAGCCAACTGCCACAGTTCCTTTAAGTAAACACTAGAAATGTGTATACACAAATATGATTGAAACTCAACTAGTAATCCTGTCAAATTAGAATTTTGTTTATCTTTAAGGACGCCCCTTTTTAAACGAAATCAATGTTATCGTCAGATGTTTCAGTTGTTCGTTTACTAACACAGTGAAGTATGAGATGTGTTAAAAAAGTTAAGATAATATTGTGATTTTTCAAAACAATATTTATTTATTCATGTATACCTATTTTGTCCCCTTTAAACTACTTTAATCAGATACTATACACTTCCAGCCAGCGTTTTTTTCCAATCCTCGAAGCACAAAAATATTTTTTTATGATGTTGTCGATGCCAGCTTTATCTCCTCAACCGTAGCGTCAGCGTCGTCCTTTCATGGCCTCCTTCAGTTTCCGGAATAAAAAAAAGGCACAGGTGGCCATATCTAGAGAATACGGTAGCTTTGGTATCATCAGTGTGTTCTTTTGGTCAAAAATTCGAGCAGAAACCACGATGTGTTAGCAGGAGCGCGACAGCCAATTTTGGGTTTCGCACAAATCCGGGCGTTTGTGACGGATTGCTTCGGGCGAATTGTGCATAACTTGCAGAAAATATTCTTTTTTGACTGTTCTATCCTTTGGCAACAACTCATGATGCACCACGACCCTGCAATCGAAGAAAACTGTTAGCTTAACTGTTCACATTCGACCAAACATGGCTTTTCGACGTTTACATCTCTTTGGCTCTCTGAAAAAAATTGAAACCACGGAGAAGTGTTGTTTTTGGTATCGAATAGCTTCGCCGTAAGCCACAGTCAACATTTCAAATACGTACGCGCTCTTATTTCGTTTTTTTAAAGATTCCTGTCATAATTTTTTTTTAATACACAAAAATCGAAGAGGAGCTAAAACACCTTTCAAAAATTAACTGAACATTCAAAACGGACTAACTTCTCAACATAAGTAAGTGACATGAGTAGCAATTTAACGCCACAAAAAGATAGAAAATCGAATAGACGTATGTCACGAAAATTCAAAATTATCATTACTTTTTAACACACCTCGTATAGTTTCATATTTAAAAAAAAAGAAACTCTTGTTCGGGTCACTTTCTGTGAATTCACTTCACCAACAGCATAATCAATCACGTGGAAAATCTGCACCAAGTTCACCAAGTGTTATTGACCTCACGCTAATCGTGTTACGGGCACATCATTTTCCCGGGAATTGGTGTGCCTAATCAAATTCCCAAAACTTTCTTGCGACTTTCCCCGTTATCGGTCAGAGCCGAACCTTTCGGCCATAACGCCACCAGGTCAGGGTGCAGGTGTCTAAGGGAGGCTGTTTAAAATTCACGCCTCCAAAAGAGCCACCACGAGAACAGGGGCCCGGTGCCGGCGTTCTAGAAATGCGCCCCATGTTTACAAATCAAAATTCTCCAGCAGGTGGCCATGGGTGGCCATCGTCCAATTATGCAGCACGCAGTCGAACGGGGGTGCATGTTAAAATATTCATTTGCACGTCTTTCACGGTAAGGTCACCGTTATTTCGGGACGTCCACTGCCCGGAGTCCGCAGTCCGGAGACCGGAGTCAAATGGACGGCCATGCTGCGGCCCAGCCCGGCTTTTGATTATGACGATAATTATTATAATTCGATATGTACTGCGTGCATTAGATAAACAGTATGTTTGTTGATGCTTTGGTCTCAACGGTTGTAGCGCCGTAACACACCGGTTGTTTACACAGGCGAGCATAGAAGCGAAACGAGCCTCCCGGGCCTTCGCACCACCCGAAACCTACCGGGGTTACCGGGTTGAGGAAAAAGGCATCAGCGTGAATGGAATTTTAGATTCCGATGCTACGAAACGGGCACGCAATCACGCTTCGCCGTGCTCAGAACAGTTCAAACAGGTGCACTCGGGCCGGGACTCGCCGGGCTCCCAGTCAGTCGGTGTTTGGTTGCACTTTGGTAAACATTTTAATTACAATTTTAACGGGCTTCCAATTGCGGTGACCGGCGGTGCCTTTTCGGTGCCCCATTTCTGGTGACGCGTCCGGGCGCTGCGTTCCTCGGCTGATCTGCTTAGCCCGCGCGAAGCCCACCACGGAGCGGAGGCCGAACGGAAATTACCAAAATTATTCAAGCGCACTCGCACCCGAGAGTGGACAGTACCGGACCGGAAGCGGTGCGAAAATCATCGGAAACGGACAGCAATTTCCAATCTCACGCTCACGTGGCGCTTATCATCACCGGCAAACGGAACCTGGCGCCGGCGTTGCTGGCGTTGATCCTCTCTCGTGGAGTGGATCGAGTCGCGGGAACGCTAAATACAATTTGTTCTGAAAATGCTAATGGGACGCATTCGG
Organism: Anopheles bellator; assembly: GCF_943735745.2. Taxonomy (NCBI): domain Eukaryota; kingdom Metazoa; phylum Arthropoda; class Insecta; order Diptera; family Culicidae; genus Anopheles; species Anopheles bellator. The sequence goes on from NC_071285.1 coordinate 30,821,779, forward strand.
GTTGCGGGACCGAATTGGATGAATAATTTGATTGTAGTTACATCGATTTTTCAACCATGGCGGCGGTAACGAGCATTTGATGGACGGTTGTTGCTAGATACAGTTGCTGAAGCCCTGACTTCCGGAGTAATTATGAAAATGTGATAGTTTGTTTTCTTCCTTCTCCTCCGTTTAATTTTGTGTGCCATTTCACAGCTTGTTTTAGGTAGTTAAACGAGCGTAATTTGATTTTCGAAAACAGAAACACTACACTGCTTTCAATTAGCAGCAGCGTTGAAATTATTCAACAATGCAGTTCCATTGAATTTCTTCTGCCAAAAAGGTGGAAAATTTTGCCTAAAGCCTTCGGTGAGCAAGTTCTACAGAAAACAAGAGTTTATAAGTGATACAAAATATTTAAAGAGGATGCGAGAAAGCGTTGAAAACGAGGCACAGCCAGGACGATAATCACCCTAAAAAAACGAAAAAATTGGTGCTTCAAAGTCGTCGATTGACAGTCCGAGATTTTCCTAGTTTCGTTGGAATGTCGAAAAGATCACCGTTTTTAATTACAATTTGGCCGTAATTGTGTGCGTCAAAAATACCGGTTTTGTGGAGACACAATTCTTGGTTCTTGCATTACAAAAATGCTCCACCTCACAGAGCACTCGTAATTCGTGATCATTTAGCCACAAATTCGGTCAGGATCGCTCCGTAACCGGATCGTTCGTCAGGATCGTTCGCTACCCTCAAAAGGCCGCTCCGTGGACACTTGGAAAGGGTGGAAAGATTTTTTGAGAGTTGTGAATAAATAAAGAGTGTTTGAGTTATAAGCACATTTCTGTTACTTTTCGGTTACAGTAAACCTTAATTACAATGGTTGATTTTTTCACAAATTGAATTGATTATTGAGGTTTCTTAAATTTATTTTAAAAAACACTGATAGAATTTATTGATTTACTGAACTGGATTGAACTTTACAATATACTGACTTTGCACTAACCACGTGCGATGTGGTGCGCAACTAGGTTCTTGCGCTTTTCTCTCTGGGAAATCCCGAGCTCCACGCGTGCGGTCGGAAAACCCATTAGTCCACGTCGTCCACGTTAAACCGATGCTGCTGCTACTCGACCGAACCGACTCAAATCGGACTAGAAGGTGAACGAAACCGACCACGTCTGGGCTACGGGGTGCGCAACTCTGCACCGCGCCACGTTATGGCCATAATAATAGTGCAGCTTAAGCCCTTCGCCCCGCGCTGCACGCTTGGCCGGAACTTTGCAGCGTCATCCATCGAGACGGCGGATTTTTCACGGCGGCGTGAGGCGCGAGTTTCCTTTGTCTGACAGACGGCCACCGGTCGCCTGATAGCTCTTTATCCGCCAGGAAGGGCCCCCCTTACACGCGATGAGACCACGCGATTGAGTCGCGTGGCCAGCAAGCGCGAAACAAAGCCAACGCCATATCCTCCACTCGCGCTTCACTTGATAAGCGAACAGGAACTGCCGATGCCGATCGATGCGAGATCGTTCGAGGGCTCGCCGAGCATCTTCTCCACCCGGTACGGACGCGGTTCCGGAACTTGCATGCCGTAGTTACGGAAGTGGCTAACGCGTTTTCAGCCGTGAAGGGAATTTTTAATCATCCTTGAACGACGCGTCCTTCGATGAAACCGGCGATGCGCGCTGGTATGCGGTCCCGGGGACGATCGTGTGTCCGGACATTCATTAGCCGATGCAATCGATGTTCGGATTGACTCGGTTTTGCTACCGGTCTCTTGCTGGGGGGCGGATGGCAAGGAACTAACCAGTGTTACGCGTTGCATCCATTAGCAGCGTCGGGCTGCCGTAGAACCCGACAAGGATCAAGCGGCGCACGGTTATGATTTATTGCAGAATTTAATTCGAACACCGCGATTCGACCGAGAGCGAGCTAGATAATGCCGCCGGGTTGTCAGAGCAAATGATCTTCTGCTGATAGTTTGCAGTGCTTCAACAATATCTATCTACTGAACCCTTGGCCATTGAGTTTCACATTTTTTTGCAATCATCATCACCATAATTATCATTAAACAATTGATTTTATTCTGAAGCAAGTTACATGTGACAATGATTTTTCGAATTACTCATTTAACTTCTGATAGTTGTTAAAGCTAGAAGTCGTCTATCGAGGAAATTTAGTTCAAGAACTTCGTCCAAACCGAAGGTTTTTGGCTGCTTTGTTAAAAAACTAAACTGCAAACTAATTCTCTGTTTCTTACTAGTTCTCTGAAGCTAGGCAGATAATTTGTGAGCACCATTTCCTTATTTTTGTAGTCCCTAGTTCTAAAGTGCCGAGTACTTCTTTGCCTAACTTTCATTAGACGAAACCTCAAGTCGTCTTATATAGGCTGGATCATTTAAGATTCTTTTTTTCGTTGAGTTATAGAAAACAAACAGCTTAATATTTTTCGAAGCTTGAACATTTATTTGAAAGATTGATCGGTGGCATTTATGCATTAATTACAATTTTGGTTGCAGAAAAAATGGTGTTGTGAATTGGCCTCCAAGAAGTTGTGATTTGACACAATTGGACTATTTTATCTTTGGGCTGCGGTAAAATATAAATGTTACGAGAACGAACCATCAACTACTGACGACCTGAAGACCCAAATTCAAATTGCCGAGATGGTACCACAGACAATTGCAAATGCACTCAAAAACAGGTCGATCGAATGAGCTACTGCTAAGCCAACCGTGGTGGACATTTGACCGGAAAAATTGGATGAATCAATAAATGTTGATCGAAATCATCATCAATCATCGGAAAATATGAAGTCTTTTTTTATAACCAAATTAAAAAGCGAAGCTTTCGTGGTTCACCCTATAACAGAAATTGGTTAAGGATTACGGAAATAAATCCTTGAGTTCTTTAACAGCCTTTAAATGAGTGGATATTGATGCAAGCCACAGTTTTCGAAAGTCCTGTTCACATACTGTGAATATGATTTGATCAACTTGAGCAAATCGGGAATTTATTCTTTTACGAGATACTATATTCTAAATGGAACGTCCGGATGTGGTAATTTTTCAAACAGGCCACAACTCCACCATCGGCTCGTCAAGCGGCACTCTCGACTGTGACCGTCGCCCTCGAGTGTCGCATTGGTCCCCCAATTAGTTGCGTTGAAAGCGTTCTTCAAATGCAAACAAGCATAAGCGGGTCCAAACTTTACATAAAACACAACCACCACCGTCGAGTGCCTTTGTTTTGTGCGCAAAGTGCTTGTAATGCGTTCGTGGGTTCGAACCGGCAAGGATCGTACCGATCATGAAAGGCCGCAGCCGCCACCATTATCTGCACCGTCGTATCATTAATTTTTCGGATTTAATTGAAATAATCAATTGGGCCTCTCGCCCCCGTGAAGGGTGCGCACTGCATTGTGATGTCCTGAGCCGGCCACCGCCACAAAGACTGATTATTACTACTCTGTGCCCTGTGACGCGCCCTGTGGGTGTGTTATTATTTATTTTACTGTCCCTACTGGCTGATGTGCATTAACGCCGGCCTCACAATGGCGCGCACAAAGCACAAAGGTGACTGATTAAAAACCAATAATTCGAAATACCATGCTTAACAGCTATTATCGATAAGCACCCCGGGAAATGTGATTTTTTTTTTCGTACCGTTTTAATTTCCAACAAGTTGGAACGCATTCCGAACGCATTTCAAACAGAAATTAATATCACCCGCTCAAGTTAACTTTTACCACACGGGGCCACGTGGGCCACTTCACATCCCGGGCACCGGTAGCTCCACTTTGCACCGAATGTCGGGCTAATTAATTAGCTTTTTAGCGCGACCCATCCTTTTTGCCCGTGATTTTCCACCGAGCCTCGTGCGCTGTAAAGGGGATGCAGTTTTTGTCGCTGGAAAAATGGCGAAAAATGAAGCATAGATCGTTCGATCGAAATTGGCCGGGCAGTTACCATGGCGATGGAGGGCTTGGATGTGAATGAATCATCCGCCGGAATGGGCCCCCCCGTCATCGAAGCATCGATTGGGTTGCGGGCGGGCGGTGTTACGCATATCATATCGCACACACGCCCACTGCGGCTAACATAAAGTGTGCGGTAGGAGTAATGCTGCGGGTTTGGTGCATTGAACGGCCCCTTTGTCGTGGGCGTGGGTCGACGGGCCGCTGGCCCCAGGAAATGCAGACCACGGGGAGCTCCATTGTGTTCCGGGCGACACCTGGGAAAAGGGTGCACACTGCAATTGGTTGCAGTTTCATTTTCAATTTACAATAAAAAGTGTTTGTAGCGGTTGCGGGGCTGCGGGAAAAAAAAGGTTAATGCTGCAACCAACTGTAACTGCAATTGACACTTGGCCACCGGCCCCCTCTATCGGACCGATCTGTGGCCGGGGCCAGAAACCATTTCTTGGTCGACTGATTCCGTTGGAGTTCTGGCGTCGTGCTGAGCCTCCCCACAGCCCATTGCCGTGCCGTTGGCTCTTGCCGCGCAGGAAATCCTTTGGACCTCTGGACCTCTGGACGTTCTTCACCGGCTGGGTCTTGGACCTTCACGACCAACACACACTCCCGTGTTACGCACATTTATTATTATCGTGTTATGGCCGATGCAGGGCATAATGCCGTTTTGTTTCCACCATCAACGTTCTGTGTGCTGCGACGGCGAGTGGCGCGCGAAGATCGTAATGATTAAGATCAGGATGGCAGGTTTTAAAATTTTACGTCCCCCCGGGGTCCATTGTATGCAAAAAAAGGGCAGCTAACAATGATATAAGCAAAATTCTTTTCAAGTTCATTCATTGAAACAATACGGTGGAAACAAAAAATGGTAAATTAACAATTAGTAACGGAATAGTATTAATTGAGTGAAGTGCAACAAATTTTGTCCCAACATCTAATAAACCAAGTTAAAAATGGTGAAGTATGAATTGTGCGAATTCCAAAAGCATTTCAATTTCGTAAGGAAGCGGCAATACTCTCAGCCACGGAGAAGCAACGTCTCCGGTGGGCAGCTGCACTGGAACCAGGAAATATTGGGAGCCATATACAGGGCTATAAATGCAGCGTCCTCTGGCGCGTGTGAAGAAGTCTCTGCCAACACTCCCGCGTGGGGTCCGCGGCGAGCTAATGACGAAGATGGGCGTAATAAGAGGATGATTATCTGGCACTGGCCGGCTAACGTTTATATTGCCTCTAATTGTTTCAGAGTTTCTACCACAGTCGGCCGGCATCCCGCTGGCGCTGAGAGGTTCTGAGAGGTTCTCCTGGCCGGCCCATCCTGACGGCAACAGGCGGCGGCGGCGGCGTTCAAGGCGGCCGTCGGTATCGTTGGCAGGGTGCGAGATTCGCGATTCAGCACGGTAGCCGATTCCGAATAATGGCAATCTTTGTGGTGGGCCCTGGCTAATGCTGTCAGTCATTTCAAGGTGTTAGCCGGTCTTTGTTGGGCTGGCACCGCTCACGGATGAAGTGAGCCCCGCAAGTGTTGGATGACCATTAATCAGCGGACGCGGGTCGGGACATCAATGGCGGGTTCGCTAATGGTTGTCGCGAGCATCGGCGAACTACACCTGTCCGGTCGGTCGGTCGGTCGGGGGCAGGATCAAGGAATCGGTTGCCTAAGCCGACTAAGTTGTCAACCGGAAATTGAATTCTGTGCAGTAGCGAAATAGAAAAAAAAATGGGGTTCATCCATGTTTGGCCTTCGCTCGCAATCTCGGCAGGAGTGCATCGGGGTCGCCGTGAGGTACAATGGCGTAGAACAGTAACAGTTACTTTGTTGCAACTTCCGAGCCGGATGTTGCGATTAACAACATAGGTTCACACAAGAGCTACATACGCTGGCATATGAAAGTTGAATTTTAAGATCTATTCTTTGAAACGAGATCAGCATAATTCGATTAGTTTTAGCTCCTAGAATTTTACCTCCTTGAAACTGTCATTGTGATATTGTCATTAGGGAACTTGCAATAATGTTTCGTACGCCTTTAATGGACCAATATAGATTGTTCAAAGCAGTTTTTCTTCTTCTTTTTCGAAGCAGCAACAGAGACAATATTAATCTCTGTTGCTTACTGTAACGTTGTGTTTGGCGAATGGGGTGTTGTTGAAACCTGTCACACGCCGGTCCACGGAATCGAACCCGAAATTATCGAAAGCAGTTAAGGTTATCCATATACTAGGATGTTCGTTAAAATTTGCGGTTCGATAAGAAAAACACATGTTTAAAATACACTTTATTATTATGTATGGTCTCTCTGAAAATCAATGCACCTATTCCAACGAGACTCCAATTTATAAATTCTATCCCAGAGGTGAGAAACTGGAAGGACTTCAAAGTATGCCTCCACAGCTGTTATGCCGTCATCATTTGATGAAAAAATCCAAATCTGTTGAATTTATTTGTTGATTTGTCAGTTTTCAAGTAATCCGCCAATAAAATTCCGTTCGCATCCCAAAAACTAATGGTAACAAATTTTTGGGCGATTTCTGGCCACGAACTAGTTTCAGAACCGAAGAACCAGGTTCAAACCACTGTTTAGCTTTTGGTTTGGATTCAGGATCATGGTGATAGACCCAAGTTTCATCCATAGTGATGAGTCGATGTACAAAATCCCCTTTAGCCTTTCGAAAAAGCTTTCAAATGTTGACGAGAAAGTTGCATTCGAATGCGTTTTTGTTCCATTGTTAGCGAATGCGGCATCCAGTATGAACACAGCTTTCTGAAACTCAATACTTCAGTCAAAATATTGGTGACACTGCTCCATGAGATGGCTAGGCCTTTTACTAAATCTCTTTCAGTCATTCGGCCATATTCGAATACGATATCCTGTATGTTATCATCGATTTCTGGTGTTGTCTCTATTTTTGGACGTTTGTGAAGTGGGTTGGCTTGAAGGCTTGTATGACCACGTTTAAAATTTAAAAGAAACCCCCTTTTAATGTACTAATTGCAGGCGAAGAGTTCTTATACTGCACGATACTTGAATTTTTCTGTTGTAAAAGTTAACAGCTTAACATGTACAATCAGATCAGACAGCGAACCAAAAAGTCAAGGAAGTATGAAACAAACCCATATTAATCTAACTGCAGGGCTAAACAAACTAAACATTTAGGCTGAATCTACACATTAAACCGAAAGAGTGAAAGGATGAGAGAACAAAAGGAAAAGGGCACGTTGGTTCTAAAGGACAATTCCATTCTCACAGGCAAAGTTATGAACGATTTTTAAACAGGCCTTCTTCACATGATCATGAGCTGAACAATTTACATATTTCAATCCAAAAAAGGGGATTGTCTTATTTATTGTTTCGCCGGAGAATAGGATTGATAAATTATGTTCCAGGCGCGTGCAAGGTTACAAGGCCCGGAGGAGAACACCTGGCCCCAGTTTTCACGATTCCTCGCAAAGACCCCCCCGGGCCACGATATTTGACGAGATCGTGTTATAATAGGTGTTTATGCATAAATCTTGCCTGCGTTGCAGCCGAGTTCCCGAGTGCGCAGAGATGCAGCAGGGGATGAAACGATAGTCACGATAGTCACGTATCCGGTGCTGCGAATGCGATTGTGAAATCCGTCCGTGCGGGCCTGTTATGCTGTAATTCGATACACGAAGGACGGTGCGGCCCCCGTATTGTCTCTCCCGTCTAGGGACGCGGAAAATCACGTTTCCATAACGCGACGCGTCAGGAAATGAGCAATAAAGAGGCGCGAGGGTGTCGCATGTTGCCAGTGCGGCACATTTTCATAACTAGGCCACACTTGACAACTGCCCGGGTGCATGTGCGTTCTTTGTTCCAATGCTGCTCGACCGGCGACTGGCGATTGGGAAGCAAATGGGCCCATACACGGCCCTTTCGGCTCATAAGTCTTCGGCCGAGCCCGCGTTGGCCGCGGAGGGACTTGATCGATGACACAGAGTCACTTGCCGCTGGCTGTTTCGTCATCTTATGATCCGCATGCTCCGCGGCTGTTGAAAGTAAACAGTAAAAAACGAGGACAAATCACATCACCAACGAAAAGTCGAGTATTCGGAACGACATACGACCCATAAATCGGGGACGGCGCCTTCCGACCGGGATCTGTTTTCAATTTGTCCAGTAACGGTCGGCGGTCCGTTGCTTATGGTTAAGTGAGTCTTTGACTTTGAATTTCGCCACCAGCAACTACCGAGAGGCACGTTGCGCAGATTGTCGCCCCCAGAAAGAAGCCAGAATTTGCTTTCTAGTGCTGGCGACCTTCCGACGGTGGTGATGAAATGGAATGATCGCACTTCAACCACTTCTAATATTCGGCTACCGATCTGGCAAACGGCGGCGTTAATGTGCCAGGCGAGATTCAAGTGGCCAACTGCAACCCGTTTGTTTATATGTTCTCCGATGACCGATGGTACATGACCGGTTCCCGGTGCGGTTTTCTCTTTCCTAACAGTTTATAAAGGAATTATTCAACACAGCACGACGCACCTCTAGAGTGGTCGCAGTAGCCTAGATGGTAGTCCTTTTTGTTTCTACGCCCTGCAAGTGGCGACTGAATGGTGTTGTCCACTCCTTGCCTAAACAACGGGCGCTCTGGGAAACAAAAATTGAACGCCAAGAACGGGGCGAGGCGATGCTGGTAGATTGATGTTGACTTTCTTCGCCACCTTCTCCCGGCTTCTCCCGGTAAGGTGGCTAAATAAACAAAAAACCAAATAATCGTACACGGTCGTTCGGCGGTCGTGAAAATGGAGCTGTAAGGATGGTGAAACATAATGCGTGAAGCCAAAAGTGATCGTAAATGTTATAGTCATTTTAAAGCGTTTTTATAACACCATCAAAAAGATCAAGGCGCCACCGGGTGGGGAGCATTCTGCGGGTTAATGCCAGTTTAGAAAATCATAGTTTTGAAATATGGCGCCCTGAACTGCATTCTTCTAAACACATGGCGAAGAGAGAAGATGTGTGTATGCATATGTTAGCCACCGATTGATTGTGTAGAAATTAAATGTCTTATTGTTTGCAAACGGATCTGGTTGAAAACAGTTCTGGCCACAAAATAGCATGGATTCACATAACATTGTTATGTCTTTTTCATGTTTCTTACTTGTGGTGGAGTGTAATACTAAGTATACCAGTATATAATAATTATTGAGCTTCAATAACAGAGGGTTGGCGTTTTTAATTATGTCGGTACACTTTTCATACGGAAATATGTTAAGTTTCATTTCAACCGGTCACTTCATTCTTTGTTTACAAACCATTAAGTATCGACATGTGTCAGTATTTTTTACAACGGAAAATATCAAGTATAGTGAGGAGATTGATTTTTTTAAAGGTTTTTTAAAGCAAAGGAAATTTATGAACGAATGTTGAAAATGTTTGAGGACTCTTTACCTTTAAATAAGGTTTAAAAGGAGGTTTCTGAGTTTAAACGTGGCCTTTGTACTAGCCTTCAAGACGATCCACGTCAAAAACGTCAAAAAAATAGACAGAATATCTGACATCGTAAAAAAAATACAGTAAAATCGTCGAGTGACTGAAAGAGATTTAGTAGAAGCCCTACGCATCTCATTGAGCAGTATAACTAATTTTTTTACTGAAGTATTGGCTTTCAGAACCATGTAACAAAAACGCATTCGAATGCAACTTTCTCAGGCAAATTTAGAGCGTTTTCGAAAGAATAAGATGAATTTTGTGGGTCAACTTATGACTAGGGACGAGAATCTGGTCTATTACCATGATCCTGAGTCAAACCGAAAGGTGTGGTAAGACGTGATGTGAACCTTTGGTTCTTTGGTTCGAGTTTGTGTCCACAAATCGGGAAAAAATATGTTAGCATCTGTTTCATTGTGGTGCAAAAGGAATTTTGTTTGTGGATTACTTGCATACTGGTACAATAATAAAACCTGGATATTTTTGAAACTTTTAAGACCAGCTGAGGCAGAAAATTAGTGAAAAAAGACCCGGTTTGCAGAAAAAAAGATTGTATGAATCAATGTATTCAATTGAGTTGAAATAATCAAATTGACAATTCGCATGTCTAGTTTCTTCCAATAGAATAACCACTGAAGTCACTACCAATCGAATCGCCATCAATAGCCACTGAAAAAACTACAAACACCGGAAACTTTTGGAACAATGTACAGCTATCGGCCACCATCATATACAACTATTTATTGGTTTCACGAAACTTAACCTATTAGTAATAAAAACATCCACATTCGGCAACGGCAATAATACTATTACAACATGAACCGACAAACGTAATACACCTTCAGCATATTACAACCGAGTTAGCCCGGGATCTGAAGTGGAGGAAATGCCACATACTTGTTTAATATAATCTGGTTAATCTTGTTAGTCTAGATTAAGTTAATTATTCACCAAATTTGGCCCCTAGCGACTTTTATCTCTTTTCAGACCCAAAATAAATCATGCATGAGAAGCGTTTTTCACCAAATGATGACCTTATTACAGCTGTGGAAGGGTATTTTGAAGCCCTTCCAGATTCTCACTTCACAGATGGAATTCATAAATTAGAGTCTCGTTGATACAAGAGTATTGATGTCCAGGAAGACCATACTGAATAAAACAGATGTATTTCAACCCATTAAATTGTGTTTTTCTTACCAAAGCTCAAAAGTTATTGAACAGTATTTGCGTACAAAACATGCAGAGAACGACCGACACCTAAAGGTGATGAGTTCGAACGATGTCTTAAATGATCTCAAATGTGCTAGATATCTAACAGTAAGGTATTCTAAATCGTTCACGATGATGAGGATGCTGGCCACTAAGAGAGTGGCCGATTCGTGCCAAAGTAGCACGCACATTGTAAGAGGATACCGTTAAGAAATCGTATCGAACAACAACCAATCGGCCAGCACTATCGGGGACTTGAACAACAGATGAGTCATTTCATTGCCGCGGCCGTGCTCGTGACCATGTTCCCCGCCGTCGGCATCCAGTATCGGCCGTAGTGCGTTGCATATTGCTTGAATTTTTTCTTTCCCTCTGGCTCTTCACTTCGGAACTTCGGAACGTGTCCATTACAATGAGACGCAAATACACGCTGGCCAAGCGATCCGTTGCGTGGACCTTTATGTTCCGTGCGGCAGGTGAGTTCTTCTGCGATGTTCACTTTTTTCCCTGCTGCAAACCCAACGCCACACGAGCGAATGATTCATCGGTCGATAGGTTTGTGATTATTATTTTTTATACGACGTCCTGGGTAATAGTCATAGGTAGCTCATAAAACAATGTTGCCGATCGTTTAAAAGAAACTTATTCTCATCAAAAGTAATGTTAACTGTTTAAAGGAAATGTAATGGGTAGAAAATTTACCATTCTTAGACCCATCAATCCACTTGTTGCCGGGTGCTCCCCGTGCAGTAGTGGTTCAAATGAATCACTGCTCCACGCGTCGTCTTCGCATTTTCTTAAGACTTGATGCTCTCCACCCTCCACGGTTACCCACGCGCCCAGCATTATCGAACGCATCTTCGTAGCAATGTACTCGTGTTTCAGATTGTTTACTGAACGTGCGCGCGTTGCGAGAAAACGTGACACGTGGCGATTCCGGCTTTTGGGCCCGGACACCTCACCTCATCAACTACTTATCAGCAAGGTGTCGTTGTCGTCTTCGCCTCAACTGAAGCAACTCATCGGGCTCATTTGTCGCCACCACGCCTTCCGCTTCTGCCCGCCGGTCATCATCTTCGTCATGAGAAAAATGTTCCCGACTCGGACATTGGTTTCATTATGCGTTCCCGCCTCGAACCAACGGCGGGAGGCTCGTGTGTAGGCGCGAACGGACTGTTTGGCTTCGATTCGTCGATTTTCTCACGTACACACTGGCACGTCGATGGCCAAACAGGTTCCGCGGGGGGCAAAATCATGGGGTTAGTGTGCCGTGATTCATGAATCGGATCATCCGATGTCGGAGTCGCGGAACGCAGCCCGTGATTAATAGTGGCAATTTGCGTTTGAAGTTGAGCCATTGACATAGCATAGTCACAACTACGGTGCGTTACCTTCGAAGAGTGGCTTTAACTAGGGGCGAGAAAAGGGCGATGTTTTGTGCGAAGTTCGAAAAGAATAATGCGGAGCGATTAACATTTGCTTTCTGGTCCGGTTTAACACGAAACCCCTTTAAAATGTCTCACACAATTCACTTATGTGCTGACCATGAAATATACATCCTGCCGAATCAGACACTTGTTTCTTTCTAAACTTTTTTAACCGCGTCCTATTATGTCCTGATCTAATTGAGAGATAGTGATTATTGATCAATAATCGAGCACGGATTGTTTTTGTGGAACGTGAAAACTCATTCTGTTAATTTTATGGGGCGTTATGATTTGCCTACGCATCTTATAGGCAAAACAATAGATCGAACTGTAAGCAAAAACCCCGTCAGAACGCGCTTGGCATTTCGCTAGCGGAGTGATAAATATTAATCCGGCTCTTTCTCGAAGCATGACGACGATGCCGAAGAGTGAAAATTATTTTATCGAGCAGAAACAGTCAAGGATGGAGAGCCGACACTGCCGTTAATTGCCACCGGGGAAATCGTAAAACAGTGCGCATCGTTAATCACGCGGTAAAGTTCACCCGAAAGCCCGAAACTATCTACACGCCAAGAAAATTGCCGCCAAGTATATTTTTCGCTACATTGAAACTTAACTGCCTTTCTCTGGCCGCCGTGGCCGTCCATCATGCGAAGTAAACAGTAGTAATGTCTCGGAGAGTACGGAAACGTACGGTTTGAAAAGTTTGCCATCTAATTGCAAGAGAACATCCCATTAACATCCCACATCATGTTTTGATTCAGCGACCGTGACTCATCGTGGTCAGCATAACGCCAGTGAGCGGGTTTTTTGCTGTCCTCGATCGGCTGGCAACGTTCTACTCGATCGTCAACGCGTCCTGCAAGCCGGCAAGGCTAATTGATTTTGCCCGCTACCCCGTTGGCTACCAACGTGCCAATAAGCTTCGTTAATACCGGAGACGGAAAACAATCACCGGAGCACTGGCGTGGCGGGCGTGCAGGAGTAAACTAAAAGGACAATAAATCGCACCATCGATTCCAGGGAGCTGTTGTAAAAAAAAAGAGGATGCTTCTGAAGGGGCGCCAGCCTGAGAAAGTGGCGTCCGTCCCATAAATAAATTTTATGCGATTTCGGTCCACACGTTCCAGGCAGCAGCATACACAGTCCTACATGGAAGAAACGCCGCGGCCGCCACACGTCCCGGTTCCCGGAGCGGTCAGCTCGGGCCTCGATAGCTCGTTTTCCACACGAGATGTTTGCCAAAACTAATAATTGGCTGCATTATAAATCATTGTACTTTTCTGCAAGTCTCTGCACCTTTCAGCCATCGCTGCTGCTGCTGCGGCCGAGAGGTTCCGGGACGAGAGTCGAGAGCACGATGGATTGCAAAATATATTCGGGGTTGCTCCCCGGACGACTTTTACCGGGGTCCTTCCTGCTTCGGGGCAATCGCTTATCCCTGCGGCGTCCGTTGTCCGGCACATTCTTGGCCCGGAAAACGTCTTGGCCGGTGGCCGGTGATCGCATTCTTGTCTCGGTGCATCCTGTCTCCACCCCGTGTGTGTATGTGTGTGTGGCAACACAGCTGGATATCTCTTGATGATTTGCTCATAACAGCGCCTGGGGGGGGATCGCTGGAGTCTCCAGCAGCTGAATGGGTTTTCGGGCAAAAAATAAAAACCCATCGCCAAGTGCCAAACCCATCGTATTATGGTTTCCGAACGAATGCTGATGCGAAGGGATTTGAAGCTTTGCCGAAACCCGAAAAAAAATGGATGCTCCTTTCTCTCGTTTTTTTTTTTTTTTTTTGGTTGCCATCGGCGGAAGGTGTCCTTTTCCGTACGGATCGGGCTCGATGATTTCCGTCGAACGGGTTGACCAGAACGATCGTTAAAGCTGTCACCCATGGTTATTTCTCTTCCGCCGCCACCGCCGTTGCTGCACAATTTTGAATTCCTTTCCTACACGAAATGCAGCATTCTTTTGTGTGTGGGAATGGGCTTGGGAGGTACACAATTTTTCATTGCAGCACCCTCCCCGTCGGTTCCCGGCCGGGCATGTTTCACTTGACCGAAATGTGCATATCAATATGGTATGTTTTAATTTTGGCTACCCGAAGAACCTTCTTTTGTGAAAACCTTGTCTAAAATATATTCTGTGGAAACGGTGGGTTTAGTAAAGAGCAGAAAGCATTAAAGGTTTAGGTAGATCACCTCACTGTCTGCCGAACGATCAGCGCTATGTTATGCTGATAACAGCTTTAGCGTGGTTTTGGAGCATAAGATTCAGATGTATTCGCCGAATGCCGTGGCCACACATTTGTTGGCGTGTTGTGTGAAGCATATCCGTCTTCCGATAACGTCATGCATCTTGGCAATACTTGGCCCAGCAAGATGGGGAATAGTTTGTAGGGAAAACAAAAAATAGATGGATAATGCGGGCGCACAATGTTAATGTGCCATTCATGTGTGTTAAAAAAACAGAAAGAAAACTCTTCGGTGCGATCGATTTTTTTTTGCTGCAGCTGCCCTTACCAAAGATCGATAACTTTTTTTCAGCCGCCAATGAAACGAGCGTGAAAAGCGAACAAACGTGGCTTAGGTTCGGATGACCCCCCCAACCATTGGTCATGTTTTATCGTCGAAGATAAAACGAAAGAACCAGAAGAACCAGTGTGGTTTGATGAACACAATAGCTCCGGAGAAAGCCGAACCGGGATTTACGCGAGTCCTGCACGCCGTCTGACAAGTATGTGACCTCCGGGGGGTGGCGGTGACGACGTGCGTACGTGCAGCGTATTTCTTTTGAAGCCGATGGCCCAAAGTTACGGTACGCCAAAACTTAAACACGCCGATTCCTGCTCCTGCTGCTCCTGTTGGCTCCCAAATCGATGACAGACGATGATTTACCACTTTTATGTGACTGTTTTTGCCAATATTCATGACCTTCGCCGTCGTCGTCGTCGTCGTCGTCGTCGGGAGACTTTCCGTTCGTTTCGCCGTTTCGAACGGGCAACTTTCCGTGGCTCCCGGCTAATATATGGCGCCATTTTCGCAGATTTACACTTTTCCTTCGCCAGCCATCGGTGGCAGTGAATAACACTTCCTCGCCGGCGGGCGTGATCGATGGAAATCAATATCACAATAAGCTCCCGGGGAGTAATTCGCATCGATCTGTCCGTTTTGAACTGAAACGGTACAGAAATTATGTGCCCGTAAAGTTTACTCACATTTGCCGTGCGATGAGTTATCGGAGGAAACAATTATTACAACAGCCGCTTGGTGGAACGGGGATGTGGTAATTGATAGTACGCTTATTTTGATATAAAGTCAGTCTAGTGTGGACACGTCATACTTTTCATCTTTCACCAAAGAAGTGATGAAGGACTTGCGATTGCGAGACATTCATCCGTGTTACAAATGGCAGTCTAGATTTTTACACTTTCTTTGGATGACCAAAGCCAAAGTTTAAACAATAAATTTGTTATTGCTTTGTTTTTAAAACCCTCAACCATGGCAAAGA
This sequence comes from Anopheles bellator, assembly GCF_943735745.2. Lineage (NCBI taxonomy): Eukaryota > Metazoa > Arthropoda > Insecta > Diptera > Culicidae > Anopheles > Anopheles bellator. The sequence continues at coordinate 30,837,327 of NC_071285.1, forward strand.
ACTCATGTCGCAAGCGTAACTTCTTAAGAACTACAGTTTTCTTTCTGATTGAAAAAGTGAGATTGAATGTTGTACAGTTCAAGTTTACGAAACCTAAATAAAGGCCTAATAAAAATGAATATTGTGCAAAAAGCTGCTTAGGCCTCGATGGCACGTCGCGTATTTCTGTTTTCCGCGCGCGGTCCACGCGGCCGATCCCATTTGGTCAGGTCGACCTGCAACGTACTATACGGCTAAGCGTAAACGAGGCGAAGTGTTTGCGCGAGTGTGCGTTCCGGACCGACTTGGTATGGGTTGTAAATCGAAGCGTTTGCGTTATAATCCGAAGCGTTTCGACTCGCACACGCACACGCGCGCACACCACCGACCGGTTGAACAGCTGAGATTTGACGCCAGCAGAAGGCCACTCCGACCTGCTGCTTCCGGGACCGACCGGATCCGAACGAACTTGAACATGATTTTCCACCACCCCAGGTCGTTGATCGTAGAGTTAGGCCTACGGGCCGTGGATTGACAAGTTTTTGTCGAGTCAGCGAGCTTCAAATGTAAGCGAGGAATTTAAGTTTACGAACAAGATTTTTTTGGAGACGATGGAGTGACTAAAGTAAGATAAATAAAATCGGACGTACCTTATTGCTTTTTAATTATTGAACGAACGCGGATATCAACTGCCAAACTGAATATTGAACTTAAAATATTTTAACGGTAACATCTCCACTTTTCTCTCAAGTACTTATCCAACCAAAGTGTCAAGTCAAAAGAACGCCACGCCAAAGTTTCCGCCAGGATCCATTGCCCGTCTGTCTATGTGCGCGGAAAAACCTCGGCTACGACGAAAAGGGACGTCGCGATGACGACGTGTGCAGTATGGGCCCTACGAGACTTGCAAATCACTCCGAAGACGCTGCGAAAGCGGAACACGGCCGTGGAGAACATTCAACAGCTATTTACGTTCGGTTTTTCCTTATTTTCCTCGGCGTTGCCCTTCTGGGCGTGCGTCCGTGCGCGTGTATGTGCTTATGACGCGCCGTGTTTTCCTAGAGCCGGGTTTTTTTGTTTGTAACCGCCGCCCGTGCGACCGTCACAGCCACAGGAAAATCGGACGACAATCGGGGGGTTGGTAGATTTTCCTTACACCTGCCATAGGGTGGCGCATAAATTTACTGCGCCTTGCGTTCACCGCCATTCCGACGACACACCTTCTTCGTGTCTTCGCCGCCATCTCCCAAGCAGTGGGGGGAGGACGGGTGGCCAAAAACGTGGGCCAAATTTTGGCTACGCACTTTTGTTTACCAACAACGCCATTTGTTGGCGTGGCGTCCGCGTGTTGGAGGATCAACAGAAAACGGCATGTCGCTCAGCAAATTCGATTTGTGTTTGGCGTTGTTAGTCCGGTGAGTCCATTCACGTCAACCTTGTCCTTAGGTCGGATGATAAATACGTGAAGCTCGAAGAAAAATGGAAATGGAAAATCAGTGAATGAACTTCTTTTCGAACACTTTTCAACATTCAAATGCGTAAGCTGTTTAAGGGTGACAAATGGAACTGATATGATACTACACAAAAGTGGATGTGCACAATAAATAGTATGAGGTTGGGTTGAAGGTATAATGACAGAATTAAAATGCCTGAGAGTCAGTACAAAATAACATTTAAAAAATGGGTATTCAAATATGATTATAATCAAATTGGCAACTTGGAGTTTTTTTCATGCGATTACAATTTATAGCAATCTATACATAATTGTGATGCGTATGTTGTAATAGTTCTTACGATTGCGTGGCAAATAAATAGACTTCTTCTTAAGGCTGTGATTGTCAATTTATTAAGAGAAAAAATATTCTAAAAGCATCCCTAAGCCTAAAGGTTTCGTTAGCTAATTTGTGATCTATTTCATTCCAATGCAGCTCAGAACACTATTATTCCAAATTTTGTTAATTTACGAAAAAAAATTGAGTAGAAAATATTTTAATAAATAATAAAACATAAAATTGATGATTTGAGAAACAATTGCTTCGTTCGACAATGACTACGTTCGATGAACATCGATCGAATGAACAAACATTGATTTTGTTTAATCTTAGAAGAACAGACCAGGCCGGATTTCTAACGAACATTGTTGTTCGACTGAAATTCGACGAAATTGATTGACAACGCCCTAATAATTGAATATTTTAAAGCCAAATTGAGCAAATGGGCAAATTTTTCATCTCGTTCAAGAGATTCAGAATGCATTCGCAAGTTATTAATGTATTTTTATCACCATTTTTTAACCCAGTTTTTATCCTAATTTCTACTTTGGCTGTTGGCTTTCGGTGCACCATTTATTGATGAAAACTGCTCCGACTGTTAGAAAAACGTTCGGCGTCGCTACATCCAATATGTACGATATGTTATTTTCATCAATTCGATTGAATGACATGAACGAACGATTGTACATTGGGACGCAATCAACCTTTTATGTTGAAAACAAATTGAAGAAACTTTTTGAAATTCAAAATGCAAAAGTTGTACAAAATTTTAGAACATACGAGCGTTGTGGCGTTGTGTAGATGCTGAAAGTTCCCTTTCAATGTTCCATCCATTTATTTCCTTACATAGCCATTCGCTTGTAGCTCACAAGCTCTCTAGTTCGACCTCCACTCGTGTGCTGTTCGCGTTGATACGGCGAAAAACATGCAAATCTCTGCAATCCCCGACCACCCGCGCCCGATTCCCGATTCGGGAATCAATCAATCGTAAAATATTCAAATTAACTTAGACTTTCATTTGGCGGCGCGGCCAGCAGATGTCGCAGAGAGGTTCATAAAATATATGCCGTGCGGTTAGAAGTACAGTTACCGCCGGGAGTGCAATAAAGAAATATGATTAATTTGTTTCACCGCGCCACTGCCGGCGGCCGGAGCTAATAAAACATCCGAAACCTAGCCGGGGTGTACTATTTTCAGCCGAGTGGTGGTGGTCCCGCCAGAGAGAGCATCGAGAGTACGCAAATGCTGGCTAGTGGCAGTCAGGCGTGTCTTGTCTCTTCCGCATCTCTGTCACAGCGGGAGGCCGATTCCGCGGCGTCGATGTGTTTCGATCTCGAAACAGAAGCGAAACCCCTAAAACAAACATCACCGCCGTGCAGGGAGCAATAGGAAGGAGTGGGCTAGGGGCGGCACACATGCACCGGTTGGCGCAACTGCCACCGAGTAGTACTAGTTGGCACAATACGATTAGGACAAAGTTTTGTCATTGTCACAGCTCGCGGCAAAACTGTTGCCTTCCATACCGCCGCCGTCGTGTCCTTGATAAGTCCACGGTGGTTTGCGCGGTAAAACGTATGCAGACAGAGCGCGCCCCTGGCCGGGGGGAGGATTTGATGATTAATAAAATTTTCCTTGCAATTTTCCCGCCTCATCGTCCCGCGGGACCAACGAACCAATGGGACCGACACGGTGCACGTTGAAAGAAGTGCACGCCAGCCCGGGTGCGTCGTGGGAGAGAATTTTCCGTTCCATCATTTGCCGTGCTCCTACCGTGTGCTGCGGATGTCAGGGGAAAAAGTTGGAAAAATTCTTGACTGATGCACATTGTTCGCCGTGTCGTGTGCGCCTGATGATGGACGATTAATTCTGGAATGCACACGTCGTGCAGTGTGTGCCAGCGGCGGTGAATCGTTACGCTTGTCGTTGAACTATAAAATAATCATATAATAACGTTTTCCTTACTACTGTGGTCGCGAAATATCGGGAGGTCGCTTATAACGTGAACAGTTTTTATTTATTCCTCCAAATCTATTTCACCAATAAAATTCAACTCTACTCAATCCATCTATCTCTAGGTTTGTTTCAATGTTCGAAACGGTCCGACAATCAGTCAGTTCTTTTTTGGGAAAGCCTTCAACACATCCTTCGTTTGGGCACCTATCTCAACCATTGACCTGAAGAAGGCGACCTCACGGATCCTCAGGAGTCCTGGCGTCCTCAGGACCTCACACTGGATGATTTTGGGGCACCAATTCTTTTATTGACGCGAAGCTCATCAGTTGATGTTGATGATCCTCGTGCTCTTGTTTTCTATAGAACTTGCTCACCGAACGCTTTCGGCAACATTTTCAACGTTTTAACGTCAGAAAATTCACTCCGCACACAAAATTTAATGGAACCGCGTTGATGAATAGTTTCAGACAGTATGGCAAATGAAGAATTCACTTTTAACCCAATAGCAATTATTATTTTGACGTTTAATGGGTCCCAGATGTTGGTGAATCACAAACAAGTTCAAAATCAAATTTCCCTTCCCTTTTCGGCCACAGTATTATTTCGTTTTGAATTTTCATTTAGCATCTAGATATGTTATAGCCGTGTCAAAAATGACAGAGTTCCATTGCACCTTTTGCCTTCATCGATTCGCCAGTGTATCAACCAGCACCATCTGAGTCGAGTCTTGGTTCGTATTAGGCATGATTTGGAATTTGTTGCTCCACCGCGGGACACGTGCCACGTGTTTATGAGCTCGTAAACTGCGTGCCAAAGTTCAACGTGGCCGTATGTCGTGAGGGTGAATATATTGGTACGAGTCGCGGGCGATTATTGTTTAACGCGTCATTGCAAACCAACCGCAACCGAGCATAAGCTTGAACTTTACGAATTCAGATGGAAACGAGTAAATGTTGCACCATTACTGCTGGTCTAAGTTCAAACGGCGACACGGTGGTCTATTCGGTTCCCTGTTTCCGAGCCTACGCTCGATAAAGCGTAGAGTGCTCCAAAGTAATGTTTTGCCATTTCTAATCGTTTGACATTTATTTGTTTGTATGATCATTTTAAGCGGCATAAATGTTTCGCGAAATAACCCTATCACTGGGGGACTGTTTTCCGATCAGCCATACAGCCTGCAAACACAGCTGGTTGAGCCATCGGACTTGCCCAGTCGTCGCTTCGTTTGCATCAGACATTCTTTTCCAGCGCTCGCCGCTCAGCTGGGGAGAAATTCTTCGCACTAAACGTCACCGACTACACCATATGGCAAGCAGGCAGGCCGTCTGTTGGAGACATTCCAGGCATTACTCAAATCAGCAAGGTCTCGTTCGTAGTACGTCCACTGTTTACCGAGTCGCGGGCACCCGTCGCTGGCCCGTCTCTAAGGAGCGTTGCCGGTTGCTGGCCGACTCCGCCGTTACCTAGACAGATGTTTGTTCAGGTGGCTCGGACCAGCGGACAGGGCGAAAGGTGCTACGTGGCAATGAATCCTCAGATTTCCTGGTTTGAAATTTTTATTTCGCGAAAAAAGGGCATCGCAATCTTGCTCCCGACCACTGGCTGATTTGGTACGTAAAATGAACTGATATGTAGAGTCTACTAAATGATGTTGGGGTTTTTGACGCGGATTTTTGTGCGGATACTTGGCCTGTTGTTGGATACATGGAAGGTGAAATGGATACAGTTTTGCATATTCGTTCCATTCAACTTCGTGACTCCCCAAGAAGTGATAAGAATAGGGTCTAATTTTTCTCGTTCTAGTTTCGTTCAGCAAAGTGAAACCGGTAAAAATCGATTCGAATTTAATATTTGCTTCATTGTGGTGTGGCTCTGTGGCTTTGCTTGCTCGTAACTCGAGCACATGGGGTACGTCTGGAGGGCCAGGCGTGGTCATTCAACCGACAAGCCCTCTCGTGCTGGTCGATGCTGTTTTGTTTTGCAATCCACTCGGACAACCGGACGTCCGGACGATGCACGCACAACACGGGAACTCACCAGTGACTCACGATGAGGTTCACTGCAACGATTATCACGCTCAACTCCGATTCCCCGGACTGCATTGCGATTGCGAGTACTAGTTGGCGGCTTGATTTATGGTTCCTTTAAAGAAATTTGATTTAAAACCATCAAACTAAATTTCATACTTTCAAATGAAGGTTATTTCACGAATGGTTTAATTTATTTCGTGTTTAAAGGTTTCCGTTAGATACTATACAGCGTTAAGCTAATTAATTTTAATCAGTGCGATTAGCCTGAGCTGAAATTTCATTCTCGATCCGAAAGATGATATAAAGCCTGTAACGAAGATTTATTGGCTGTCAACCGTCAAATGCTGTCGTTTCGAAGGAGTTTAATTACGATATCAATTTTATTACCCGTACTATCTGTACCCGTGTGCGATGCGCGATCGATGACCCATTAGATACGGTAAACCTCCCAAATATATCATTAATATTTTCTTCGACCATAAATTGCCAGGCCGCGTAAATGATCGATTGTTAATGCGACGCGCGTTCGTTCGGTCCGCTTTTCGGCAACTGTCCTCTTATCTTACCGCCTTGGGAGCGAAGAACGGCGATCGTCTTGGAAGTTGCTGCGCAAAAACCCATCCAAGGGACAGTGGGCTGACTAAACAGATAAACGCGACGGCTGGTAAGAGAATTTTGATACGACGCATAGGACGGCGGGGTGTCACCGCCGCCGCCCACCCAGCAGGGATCACGCAGCAGGAACGCTCGCAATCACCCGGGTGCAACTGCGCAACCCGCACGCGTGAGCGCAGCGTTCGGTCATAAATCAGCGTTCTGCCCAGTGGCCAGCATTAATGCGCAGCCGCAAGGCAGCATGTTAGTAATTATTTTTATCGGGAAACCTATCAGCTTCCGAGCGGGTGTCTCAAGTGTCCTGCGTACTCACCGACCGCGTAGTATCCCTGCCGTGTGACCCGGGGGATCTCAGCGGCTTCTCTCCAACGAAGTCGACTAGTGGTGTGTGTCTAGTCGGTGGCTGTCAGAACGAAGATCAGAGCCGCCGCCCCGGTTCGCCGTTCTTATCGCGATTCTTTCATCCTGCACTTTGTCGGAAGAACTGCAGCTCCCACGACTGAGAGAGGCTCGTCCACCCGGGCTCTGAGCGCTCCAATCCCGGCGTATCCTTATCAGCGCCCGCGCGCGCGCCTTTGTGCGTGTATCGGTGTGTTGGGTTGTCGGTTGTAATTACGTGGCCAGCACACGCTATATGCGAAAGCCAGTAGTTTCACAGGCGTCGACGATCATCACTCTCGCGATCAGCGTTCGCGTGCTTTAATGACACGCGGACCGACCGACAAAGGGCAGATCCTTTGATTGACCGCCAGATCCGCGGTGGCCCCGGTTGATCGACAGTGGCACTGGTGTGCTTGCACTAATTAATGCTGATAAAAATAAAGCTTGACGTCCAGACATTCGTTGGTTCGTAAGTGGTCAATCCACTTGTCTGCAGCGTGCATCCGTTGCGAAAATTGCAGCGTACAGAGTAGAACCAAAATAAAACTGCAACTGAAGACCTGGGAGGAATTGTGTGACAGATTTTTGTTTATTTTATAAGCAATTCTTATCATATCATAGCTCATATCAGCAAGAATCATTGAAAACCTGCGGGTTTTGGTAATCAACTTTCAGTGTCATGTCAATCAATAAAGCTGTAAATCTCCTGTAGAATTCAGTAAAATTGATAAAATTGCAATTGCTGAAATGTTTCAGGACACTAAAGTCGGATTGTTTGCACCAGCTTTGCCTCTTTTAACGAGCAAAGCAACCGACCGACGAATCTAGGAGAGCAAAACAACAAACGCAGAATGCCGAATGCACATCGAATCGTTCCGCAACCCACAGCACTCGGGTTGGTATACTTTCGCAGAATTTTTTAATTGCTCCCGTCGCCATGATAGGAGCCTTGCTGTGCAGATGAAACAAAACGACCCAATAGCCGGGCCGCGAACGCTCGAAACTTGTGATGAAAAATGTTTCCAGGACCAGGTTTCCATCCGGTGGACCAGAGCTCGGAACCGGGCCCTCGGAGTCTAGATCAATGCGAAATCCCGGACTGGGCTCGTCCAGTTCCCGAGCTTTGATGTTGGCGAATAAAAGTGAATTAAACAGCGACGCAGCGAGGACGGTTCACGTTGCCTGCACTTCATATAAACTGGCCTTCCCAGGACGGCGGGCCGCTGCGATCTTCGGTGTCCATGGATCCGTTACAAACGGAGCGACTACTTTTCGCAAAGTTTCCTTTTTTACATGCCTCTCTAGGCTCTAGGCGAGATGTTTGCTGGGGAACCGTTGTTCCGGTTTTATTTTCGTCGTCGGGATGCCAGCCAAGCTTGACGGGCGAGCGAGTGCGACAGCGGCGACTGAGGACTGCTAAACCGACATAATTGAATTACCGTTTTTTTCCGTGGAGAAATAAACCCACAACAACCATTTTTAAGCATTACCACGGTTCGTATCCGATGCCAGTCGATCCGGGAACCGCATCCCCGGTGCGCGGTGCTGTTGCTCCAGTTGCTCGGGGTTCCCAACCAGTTTATTATGTTGGTTTGGTTACTGAAATACCAGATGCAGCTATTAATTCGCTTAGCAACGGTGTCAGCATCTAGTAGGTCTGCCGGTCTGCCAGCCCTACTTTTCAATTGTTAATCATATTAAGTTGTAATAATTTTTGGTGTTGTACTCCGCAGTCGCTGGCGAGTTTGTTTCGTCTGCATTTCGTTCACGTGACGTAAGAAAATATTATGATTTTGGTTCTTCTTGCCAGGCAATAATTAGGCATGAAACAGATCTACTTCTTTTTCAAACCTTGGCCAAAATCAAATGAAAATAATATTTGGTAAAAGTACAAAGTAACTGGTTTGATATCATAATGACTGTGATAAGCCAAAATTACTCCAGATGGTAATCGATAGATTCGAACTAAATTGTCAAACTGCATGTTATCGAAACATTGATATTTTTGCAGTGGAATTTCAAATTCAATTGCTACGTGTTGCGCGTTAGACGTTACCATATATCTAAACTAGTTTATCTTATGGTAGTGGATTATATGAAAAATATTTGATATAAAATACGATGATTTTGTTTGAAGTGTTGATTAACCATGCTTTGTTTCCTAATTTTTAGAAAACATTTCCAAAACGAAACGATTTCCTGTTTTCGTAGCCGGTTTGAGAGCGATATACTGTCCAGTGGATGAAGAACATTGGCTAAAATATAAAAAATAAGTATAAAAATAATGATAAAAAGTATGCTTAAAGATAATATAAATAAGCTAAGTAATTGCCGTGAAATCTGTAATCGACAGTTATTTTAGAAAACTGAAAAAGTGATTTGGGAGTGAAGCTTTGGCCCAAAGATATTCTTCCCGACTATGGTCATTCAGTTCAGATGCAATCATGAATCATACTGATACCTTAGGAGCCCGATCCATACATCTATCTCAAGTGGATTCGCTCCGTACAAACGATGGCGCAGCACAACACTTCATCGATCTTCCGCCCAACCGTGTAACAATAATAATAACCCCAATTAGCCGTGGTGGTTCTGTTCTATTTTCGTGAACCGACCGGCACACAGAAATGGGAGAAGGTTCGGTTTCGTGTTTCGATCACCTTCTTGCGTAGCTAACGCGCGTTCCGCGTAAACGCTAATAAACGCTAGTTCGGTGCCATCTCTGCTCACCGCGCCGCGCCGTGTTTTGCTGCGATGGGCACGTCGATCGAGCGGACCGATTCCTGCTGGAAAGGGTGCGATTCGAAGGGGAAGGTAAGCACGGTGTCCGCGGTTGCGGGGAGTGACCGACAAATGCTGTATGTTACTGCGCACTTTCCACAGAAAACAACATTACTCCACGACAATGTTGCGGACGGTGGACGGCAGGCAGGCAGGTCCGCTCACCGGGTCAGGAGGCAGATCATGAATCAGTGCTATGCACCCCCCGTATGCACCGACACTGACACCGACACCGACGTCGATCCCGTGCCGCCCGTCCGTAGAGTTCAGGGCTAAATTGCTCCATCATCGCAAAAGTAACTGACCCTAATAATATATTTCCAAGTTTGCTGGCCGATTAAATAGTGCTCATGTTGGCGTGGCACGGCAGCGAGGGTGGCGCGGGTGCCTTACCGTCGCCGGAAGTGAGATCAGGAGCAGCACCGCCCAGGACGGAGCCCACAGGACGGGCCGAGGGACCGGTCTCGGATGCCCTTCAAAACCGCGAGCGAAGCGAAATAAAACTGTCTATCAGTCGAAACGTGCTGATAGCGTGAACGACAAATCCCCGAACCGGTCCCTCGTTGACCATCGCCCACCGTGAGCAGAAACCGCGTGGCTCACAGCGAAAAACAGGGAGAGAGAGGGAAACCGAGAAGAAGTCGTAGGCTGGGCTGCAGCACCGTGGTAAGGAGAATGTCTCAGGTCTGCCTCATCGACAGGCGATGGGTGAAATTGGCGGAAAACAATGTATTACTTTCTGCCGGCGGAGTAAGACATCGTTCGCTAACCATCCGGTGGGGGGTATCCGCGATGTCTGCAGAGTGCCGGACAGCGACTTTGAGGATGATTTGTTTGGATTGATACGCTGGAGTTTGATGGTTCGGCGACGGTGACGGATTGTTTTGAGGTTAGTTTTTCGTAAATGTCCATTTCTTTTGCGTAGCATTCGAGCCACTTGGTTGCAGCAGAGTGCATTACATCGCTATGGTTCACAGTTGCAATTCATTTTTACAGAAAGACAATGAAAATATGATAAATTTTCTCATTTTTGGAGGATAGGATCTTAATATCTTCCATCTAAGAAGCATTTGTCGGCCAAACATCTGTGCTGGACATCTTCCTGATGCGGTCAAGAGGATTTTGTTAGTTTTTAATAAAGCTCATGTCTCTGCGGAGTTCGCAGGAACTGAGATTACAAAAGTTCTATCAGTTAAGCTGGAGAGGATTTCGCACTTTAGGTCAGCTGTTGCTGGTATTACCCGGTATTATTTACTTTTGTTTAATCAGCATGTGAAATTCCTTTCCAAACTTGAGCTACATCGAAGAACCTTCGACCTATATTGTCTGTAAGGTCTAAACCTATGAACAAACTTCTGTATTTTCCAGTAGTTCAACGTCTAGCGTCAAATTAACAGCTAGATCCATCTGTTTACTAGTTTCCTTTCATAGAGCTATTCGCTGATATGGCTGGACTTGTGGTAGGATAGTCCCTGAGTTCCGTATGGCCCCCCTTTTAGGTAATATTTTAAACTATCCTGCGTTCTGTACCTGTCAGATTTTTTTCGTTTTATCAGAGCTCTACGCTACACATTTAACAAAACGTTAAGCAATATTGGGAAATAAAAATAGGCGACACACTCGAGACCCAGCTCATTCAGATGACATCATTCCAATTGACGTCGCCCGGTTGGCTGGTTTGTTATCATTTCACGCCTAAGCCACAAAGAAAAGGGCTTCGTAAGAGATTACTTTTTATTCTACTTTTACAGATCGGACAAACCCCGATCTCTTATCAAATTACGTTTTTAATTTCATAAGCACAGCCCTGACGTGTGGTGGAGACGCGATTGGTTTACCAGTAGCCAGCCGTCCAACCAGTACCGATAATATCATTGATAAAAAAAATCGGACCGTTCATTAACAGCCAATAGATTTGCCTCTAGTGTCCGTATAATATGCGTCATCGGAGCAAAGGACATGTTATCTAAGTAAAAGTTCAGAAATTACGCGTTGCGATGGATTGTCAGATTGTTCACACATGTTTTAGATAGATAACGAAAGGTATAATTCCGTTATCGATGGACACGGTTCCGCCTACCGTGCACCGTGGCTGATGCAATGCTGCGTACTTCTCAACCGATGTGACGATCTATTTCGTGTCCGGCGACTTTATCACGCGATGCGTTCGTGGCTCTCCGATCGGATGCAAATGAATCACATTTGGGGAAAATTTCCTATTTCCCACAATTCCCCCGCTTTCCGAACGCGTATTTTCCCGCACCGCACCGAGAGAGGAATCCGATCCGATCCGAAACCGAATGGTTCGTTCTGAGGGTCTTAGTCAGGCTTTGGGGGGGCAGACGATGTCAGACGTAGAAGCTTCTAGGAACTGTCAAACCAAGTTCTTACTCGCAGCCCTGCGCTTCCTTATCAATCCCATGTGGCCCATTTCTTATGATCACTCTCGGAAATGGGTCACCACAGAGGCATCACGTCAGCGGGGGTCACTTATCACTGTAGGAGTCACTATCACAGAGAGAGAGAGCGGCCAAGGAAGGTGGCATGAATAGCCAATCATCTTCGCCGTTTTGCGACCCTTCCAGGCCAAAGGGTACCCCCGATGCACTCGATGCACCGACCGGCCGTCAGCCGCGCTGTGCGCCAGCATTGCGTAGTGGGCCGCGAGTATGCGCAATGCGCTTTCGTGCATGTGCTGCAACTGCGTCCGCCGCTGCACTCGCCGCGCGACTTGCGCATTCCGCCGCGGCAGACATCGGCCCCATCGTTACTGATGTAACGCGCGATTATAATTCATTTGCTATTTGCTTATTATGCAACCCTCGCTAACCGATCGTCCGGCCGGTCGGCAGTTGCAGCAATCTTCGGCTTTCCGATACATTTTCTGCTCTCCTGCACCGGCACCACCGGGCCACGGTGAGCAAAGGACGTAGACGTAGCGAGGGCCTCCAGTATGCCACCCGGACGCCTTTCCAGCGTCAGGATCGGAACAAAAGGGTGAGAAGCAGTGTTTTCGGATTGTTTTCTACGTTTTATGGACTATAATTATGTTTACCCCATCGTTTGACGAGCGTCAGCCCGTTCCGTCCGTAGGATCGGCCGCCTCTCGAGGATGAGTAAATGCCAAAATATTGTGCCTTCCGTTATCAAAAGCGTGATTTATTGCCGTTTAATGAGCTACTGATAGCAACTGTGAGTTGCGTTGAGTTGTGTGTTGAACAATCGATCGACGGTGATAGTCCGGGTTCCGGTGATAGTCGATCGTACGGGTGAAGTTTGCTTTGTTTCAACCATCAACCCCGTGGCCCTGAACCGTGGTGTACAAAGTTCAGATAAACAGCGATACAGGTGTCAGTTAATACGCATTTTCTAAGGCCAAGTTCCGGCAGCAGGACACTTGGACACCCAACGAGAAGGGATCAAACGACATGTGCTGGATTGGTGGCGCAATAATTGCTGCGTATATCAGTCTAATCAGTATTTTATGGGTTTTGTTTTATTTTTCACTATGGCCATAAGCCCCTTTATTTTCGGGTGCTCTGATTCATAGAATTGTTTTTATCAGCGTTGTGGTATAACGTTAATACGTAATTTTGTTCTCCGAATCGAGTACGCACACCACCGGAGTTTAGTCCGGAATCAAAACGATCGTCATCTGAGTGGGAAGCAACTGGTGAACCTCGTTCAAAGCGCCCGAAAGCACACCAATCGGTTGGGAAGGCCTCAGTACTTTTTTTTTTGGGATCTTGAGAAGAGAAATACCATCAAAAGCGAATGTTATACTACATTATTGGAGAGTTTTAATTGCAAAGAACAACGCACCGTGTTGTCAGATGTTGAGGTCTCTCAACAAAATGCTCATCGGTAAGAAGTTTCGCTCGAACGATGAGGCTATTTTGAGACAAAAACTAAATCGTTCTACAAAAACAGGTTTGAAATTTTAAAGGCGACCTTTATAAATAAAGCCCATTTTGAACAAACAAAATGCATTTTATTTTATAGCCTCGGGACTTTTCAGTTCACATGTTGGCACACTGGAGCTGCTGTGTGTCCTATGTCCGCATCTCGCATTAGATCTCCGTTTGAGCTGCCCACCATTCGGCATGGTGACGGAACGGATGTTGGCTTAAGGTCACAATTCGCTCACATTGGCATTGAAGTACCCGGGGGGGAAGGTCTCCCGGCTCAATGATCCCGGTGACAGAGCGCTACTACACCGACGATGATTGATGAGTCTGATCTGCAGACGAGCGGGATTTTACGCGATCACTATCTTACGGTGGAAACATATTTTCCGTGTGCGGGTCCGTGCGATAAGGCCCATCTGACGCAGCGTGGCAAATTACTCTTTTAAACTGTTTAATGATTTTCTCAGAAGTCCCGGGCAGGCGGGCGCGCTCTCGGAACTGCAACCACCAGCTGGGCGATGCACTGGAAACTGCACCAGAACTGCACACTGACGTGTCCGGCTACCGGGCGGCCGGGCATGTTGTGTGAATTTTTCAACATCTGCGAACACGTGGGAACTGTCGTGTGCGATGTGTGGCGGACCATGCGGTGGCCGGCGACCAGCTGATGCCCCCTCCGTTGGCTATGGACAGTAGATTGAATAATTAACGCTTAGTCAGCGGTTTCTGGATTTCCGTATTTCCCCGCCTCGCGTTTGACCGGAGCCTTCGCCGGCCAAAGGGGTACAAATTTCCAAGCCCCCCAGTTCGTTTGGCTCAATTTCCAGCGTTGGGTCTGCGATCTGCCTTTCTCCGTTGGGTCCGTGTTCAGGTCCAGCCAACTCGAAGGGGGGACCTACGCTGGTATGAATTATTGAAATTTAAGCTCCACAGCGGGGATGTAAAATTTGGTTGGAGCCAAGACTCCAACGGCGTGCTCAGCGTATGCATGGTGCATTGTTGTGTACTTTGGCGTAATTAGAGCTCGGAGCCACTTGGGGGCCCCGTAGACAACACGAGATGCTCGTGGAATGATTGACGGCCGCCGCGATGGAGGGTGCCAAGAGATCGAGCTCAGGGAAATCTAGGTCTTCGGTGCAATGTCGGTGGACGCGTTCGTTGAACTGCTTGCCCTAGCGTTCTTAGCTGGGCTCTGGGATTCTGCATTGGTAGACCCAGGTCAACCTCTAGATCTTCACGGACTCCCGTTAGCTCGCAAAGCTCTTGACTCCAAATTCAAGAGACGGTTGTGAGGGTTCGCCGTCGATAAGTCGGTTGACAGAAGCGAGCCAAGCGAATCGAACAAACAATCTATGAAGGGTTAAGGTACTTGGTTGCATACATTCATGAGATACATTTTCAACCCCCGTTTGAGAACTAAATTAACCAACGATCTCCTTTTCTGACACGACCTTGGCATCGACTTGCAAGGTTAGATAACAGAGCACCAGAAACAATCACCAGTTCACCAGTGCCCCGACACGGGGTTTTTCTGTGTGTTCGTGTGTCCGTTTTCCATTCGATCCCCGTAATCCTTATTCTTCGCCCGACCGTGACGTATTGCTTTGATCAGTGGTGCCGGCGGACATTCCTGCGTGCCATGGCTCCGTGGCGAATGGTGACCGACCGCGATGCGCGAAGCCGCCGTTCGTTAGTTACTTCCAATCCGGGCCGAGAAGCAAAACGAACAAAAAAACCCGACTGGACTGGAATTTCTGACGGTCCAGCAGAGCGCACTTGAGAAGACGATCTCATTTGTCTACGGGCATTCCGGTGTTACGCATTCCAATTCGACACGGAATTGGAGATTGATCGGCCCAGCGGGGGTTGTCGGCCGTCCTAAACTCCACTCTTTCCAAGTCGTTGCTTCTAAACCTCCCCAGTGAGCTGGCAGTAGATCGCGGTTCTAATAAAATTAATTACAGCTAAATAAATAGTTGAGTTTTTTTTGCTTCTCGCGCTGTTCGATTGTGCGGTTTTTAAGGTATGAGATGAAGTGTTCCGCGAGAGTTCCGCGAAGTTGAGATTTCAATGTGCCTCCAAAGAAGACGAAAATCACGCAAACAATCTGCAAAGTTTGGTCTATAAAGCAAAACTGCTATCCAACAGTAGCCATCTGAAGGGACTGCAAAATGTACCACAATACACGTAACGTCCATTTACTTTGAAATTTACTATTATACAAGCCTGAAATCTCAAGTTGATTTTTCTACATGAAAAAAGGATCACGTCGACAGAATGTTGAAGATCACTGATTCAATAGCCGCGACTGTTGGTTTTGTTAGCGTACCGAGCGGTAAACCTACTCAATCAATGTCCTTAAATTGCTCACTTCGAAGACCGTTTCAAAGTAAAATGTCCAATGAGGTATCAGTTGAACGCATTCCGTTTCCATCGTAGCCTATCCACCGTTTTCCTACAAGCTTTGGTCGCTGTACTCACTCATCCAGCATCTTTACTGCATGTTCGCTGTTCCAGGCTGTTTCATAAGTTTCGCGGTTCGATAAGAAAAACACAATTTTATGGTTTGAAATACATTTTATTATCCTCCAGGATCCAATTTATGAGTTCCATCCCTGTAGGGAAAATATAATATTATTTAGTCAAAATATTGCTTACAATGCCCAATGAAATACCTAGGGCTTCCAATATGATATCCTGTGTTTTTCTACGATTTTAGGTATTGTTGCGGTTCTTGAACGTCCTTGACATGCATAGATCAACGTCCAAAAAAAGTCTTGACGTTTTCAACGCTTCTTGGGGCCACGTGCAACTACAGCAAGTTACATTCTACCTTACAAACGTGCTTTCAACGTGCGTTTATAAATTTTCTTTGCTTTTAAGGCTTCCGAAAATAACAATTCAATCACTGCACGATGCTTGATAACACGTCGATACTAAATGGCTTGTAAACAAAAAATGAATGGAAAGAATAAAATTAAACTTCACTTCGGGTAATTGAAGCGCAAAACTTATTGAACAACCCACAAGCACTCCGCCTTGCTCTTGCTCTGGGCCGGCTGTGACCGCTTATCGCTGTGAGGTTCGGTCCGGTTCTTCGCATAAATCGCCATTTATTCTCACCCTCACTCGTTCTCTCTCTTTCTCTCTCTCTTTCTCTTTTCGTTGCTTTGTCTTTCTTCTCCAACCCGTCTTGGTTGTGTTTCTGCGCGCTCGCCTCATCTTCGTCATGTGATCGCCGAGTTCCCAGGGCCCCGCATGTAATCGTATGATGCTGTGTCAATTAGCGAATTCAAAGAAAATGATTATCAAAACTAATAATTTGCATGCTCCGTGGCAGAAGGGGTATCGTCCAGTGTCCAGTGGTGCTGGTGGGTCCGGGCCGCCGGCGATCTGTTTCTCGAAACTCTGCCCCAGTTCCGGGCCGTTGTCACGGTCATCATCCGTCGTCGGCGTAGCGGTTCTGTGGTGCGCCCCTCGGCGGTGATAGTTTTACCGTTCTTAAGAGGCTCGGTGGCAAAACGCACGTGTCCACCGTCGTCGCATTGACACAGTCACTTACAAATGTTGGTAGCAGCAACAGCAACGAGCCTTTGATCATCCGTTGATGTCGCGATCGTAGAGTATCAATTTTAACAATCGTACGGTTTATATTTTCCTCCAAAACATTCGATTAAAAAAATGAAAAATTAACGGTCAAATTATTACGCTTCGCTAAATTTGCCGTAAAATTAACACATGCTCCTGTGGTCTGGCCGGGTCGCCTCGTGCTGAAGTGGCCACCGTGGAGGGAGACATAGAGACGCGCGTACACTGCAGCAACTTATGCGACGTGCCGCACGCGTTGGCCGCAACGCGTGGTCAAATGAATTGGACACGACGCACGATCCCGGAACGCGGTATTATCTACGCCACGCTCTCGCCCTCGCCCTCGTCAGTAGTGGTCCCGGGTCGACCCGGGAACGGCCATGGTACGCGTTACTGGCCCCTTTTTTTTCGCTGCCTCCCATGTTTTGCATGAGATAGCATAAACTGGTCCATTCACACGTGGCCCTCGGGGGCTAGCGCGCGCGATAGTGGATGCAAAAACAAAACAACAAAAAATGCAGCCTCCGTCCATTGGCCACAGTGGGCCACGGTGGGCTGTGGGTTGAACTGGTGGTTTAGGTTTAATGTTGGGGCTTGTTTTCTTTTTCCTTCGCTCCTGCGGCCGTTTGATTGCAGGTCGCATACATAGTAATTTGCTCGCTTTTCTCTAATGTGCAGCGCTTCGCCGGTCGTGTGCCAAACGCCACTTGATTCAGTTCGAGTTTTCGTCTGTTTTGTAAATAAATAAATGTATTTATATTGACATATGGATATATTGATTCATACATAAATATATTGATTTTGTAAAGCTCTACTAATCGATGCTTCGCTGGGTGCATCAGTGCACCATGCCTTTCACGAAACATGAACAAGTTATCAGGAGGATCACAGTTTTTTGCTTGCCTTGCCAAAACGCATCAATTGGTGTTTCGGTCAATACACACATATTATTGACTGAATAGCTTATAATGAATAACCTCCAGCTGATCTCACCAAATGCACCAAATCGCGTTCCGAAAACATTTTCAACAGGTTTTAACACATCTTTATATCACAACAACGAATTAGACCTAAAGCTGACACAGTCTTTGCATAATGATATTTCTTGGATACCAATATTTAAATTACGATTTGAATGGGACCATCTGACTGTGAAGATTTGCATCTTGAAACCTAGTAATTGTACGTTAATTTTATACGCTAAGTTTCTACAACATGTCTGGTGCACCCTCACCAGTAGCAGTTTCCATCCTCAACATTCTTCAGAGTAACGTTCGCTGGAGACGTGAAAACAAACAGTATAC
Source organism: Anopheles bellator (assembly GCF_943735745.2). Classification (NCBI taxonomy): domain Eukaryota; kingdom Metazoa; phylum Arthropoda; class Insecta; order Diptera; family Culicidae; genus Anopheles; species Anopheles bellator. The sequence continues at coordinate 30,855,638 of NC_071285.1, forward strand.
GCAAAATCAACAGTTTCGGCAAGAAGTCTGCGGTGCATCCCGGACCCGGAAAAGTGGCAACTTTTTTTTCTCTCTCTCTCTCTCTCTGTCGAAGACTGCTCCGGTTCCGATATCAGCATTTCGAGTTCAGTGTCAACAGTGAAGGAAAATGCAATATTTGCTTTCCATAAAAATAAGAATAATGACTGCATTACCGCTCGCCGGCGACCACCGGAGAGTACGCTCTGGGTGTTGACTCACCGATAAGACGGCTGCTGGAGAGTTTAATTTTTGTGAGGTTTTTTTTTGGTACGCCCTCGGTTTACGAGGAAAGAACTGTGCTTTGCATAATGCATGCCGTGAACTCCTTGTCGCTCCGCCCTGCGGGGGGGGCTTTCAGAAAGCCAAGACCTGCCGATACCGCCACCGATTTTGTCGCCGATGTGCATCGTGAAGACGTTAAACAAATCGTTTGTCTTTTGCAGATGAGATTTAGGTTGTTTTTTTGTTTGGTTTTCGTTGTCCTCCCCACGATACTTCTATTCGTTGACGCCATTTCCATCATTCATTGCAAGTCCACCTGGTTGCGGACGCGTCACTTTACATTCTTCATTCGCCCGACTCGGCGCAAAAGGACTTTTTGTCGATTCGACGGACGGTCCGGTTCGAGGAAAATTTTGGAGACCACTCCAAACCAGACGCCCGACGGGGCACTCGATTACATTTTGTCAACAGGATCCGTCAACCTGTGCACGGCACCGAACACGAGCAACTTGCGATTGACTGATGGGCACTTGAACGTTCCTGAACAAAAAAAGGCTTTGCGAACAACACGGTTTGCTAATGTTTTGTACAACTTGGAGAGCGCATAGCTCGTGTTTCGCAGCGTCCCGACATGATCCGGCCAATCGCAGTTCATTTGCCTTTATTGATTTGCAAACAAACACACCGTGGGGTCGATTTGTTTCTTCTTGCACCGAAAACTGCCAACTTATGCTCTGTCGCGGCAACTCGTTCTATCTGAAAAGGAATAGAAGTGGTAGCCGTTGGACAGTGTTAAATTACAAATTCTGTATTCCTGTGTGTTCTTTAAAGTGCGTGGTTGGCCACCCTATCAGCTATTCGAATCCTTCCTCTGTTGATCTCGAGAATCACTAAAAAAATGTATTCAAAGCGTAGGCATCCGCTCCCGTATCAGGTTTCAAACTTTCACCCTTAAGATTGCTCCCGAATGCCAGGCCGTTTTCGATCTGGAAAAAAAGGTCACAATGGACCAAATCGTTCAGCAACCCGGAAACCAGAGACGAGTGAAATTTTTCGTGTGTACAGCGAATTGTCAGTGACGGTTTATCGCAATGCACCGCGGATCAGCTCTTGGACACAGGAAATCACTTCCGTTGTCCGGTTTCCGATAGCCAATCTGTGCGCAAGGCATCGGCTGCTTATCGTCCGCTCTAAGATGCTGCGGAACTTCCGGCCAGCCCATCGATAGCGGAGAAAGGTCCTGGTCAACGGGTAGCTTGTCATTTCCGGCAGGTTCCTTCGTTGACGAGTCATTGACGGTAACATGATGATCGCCATTCAGAATTCATCGCTCTACATTGCACAACCGACGATTAGTTTCTTTTGCTGATAATATTGCGACGTTTGTATGGCCGTAACGTTTTCCCAACTTATTCGCACAACACTGAAATGAGATGAAAAATGCTGGTAAACGGTGAGGCTCGTTAATGGTGCCGTTTCTTCGATCAGTTTTTACTAAATATTTATTTAACAAACTAGATTTGGTTTGTTTCATTTCCATGGCTGAGTTTGGACCTTGCCTTCAGCTACTCACAGTCTGTGTTTCGTTCAATGAACATAACGACCCATTTAGGTCGCAAAGGTAAGCGGGAAAATTAGATGCAACCTACGCAGCAAATGAGCGATGGCGGTACATTAGCAAACAACATGATCACTCTGTGCTTAATAAACGCACCGGCAGTGCGGTTCGTCCTTAAATTGGCGCTACCAAATGTCGGTCCGGAAGGCCACCCGTGGCGGGGTACGGGGGTACGTAAGCCAGCAGGAAATAGGGTCGTCATTTTGCTACATCATCATCAAAACCAGCAGCAGCAACAGCAGCATCGTCAGCAACCGTCGTCGTCGTCGCTGCCGTCGCAGTTACATCCGTGGCGCATCGAACACACCGTGCCTGGGACACTTCGTCTATACCGTGTGTCCTGCGTGAGGAACCGGGCCTGGATGCTTAGGAGCGCAGCGCATGATGATAGCAATCGCGCCCGGCAAAGGTCGGCAGAACGAAAGGAACAATCTTCTGTGTGTTTATGTAAATACCTGTGTACATTATAATATCACTTTATGCTAACAGGCTGGCCGGGTCGGAGCTTCCCGAGAGCGACTGGGGTTTGGTTGGAGTCTGATCCTTGTTCCTGTGCTGGTCGTCATTTTCCTTTTTTTCCCGGTGGCGCAGATCGTTCGATTGTGTATCCTTTTGGGTAGACCAAAGTCTCTCCATTTCAGCTCGGAAGTAATGCACGACCAAGCGGAATGCAGAGGACACGTCTGGTGTCTGGAGGTTCGTCTCTTGCAGAAGCTGCTAGTGTGTTAGTCGTCATCGTCGTTGTATTGGTTGATTCATAAACAGTTCCCGTTCCGCAACTACGCAGTTATGTTCCAGGTGCATTACAATTGTTGAAAGGAATCCCATTACAAAAATCAGTTTATTTGGTGTGTTGTTTAGCTACTTGTTTAATATGGTAGTAAAAATGATAATGCCAAGAACAAACAGCGCAGATGGTCTTCCGACCCGTGAACATGGCACATATAATTGACCATGGGAAAAACATTGATTTTCCAAATTCAGACCACAAACTTTCAAGGATTGACTAAATAAATAAATAGTAAAAATAGTTGTAACCCTGTCCAGAGACGGCCGCTGAGATGGTCGTGACGAACTGTGTGAACCAGAGTCGGCCTGTGCATCCGAAAGAAGCCAGCCAAAGTGGAGTAACTTGAAAACAAGTTACGCGAAGGAGACATAAGCAAAACATAAATAAAGCACTACGCTCTACGGAGGGCGATCCACCAACACCAGAACGCGGATCATATGTTTTATATTTTTATTTACCATTCCGGGCCGTGCTCGATTCTCGCAATCCTGTTCCTCACACACACCCACACGCACACGCGGACACACATTTTCAGGGCAGTCGTGTTATTGCGTAGCGGTGAAATTATGCTCTCCAGGGTGGCGGGGGTGGCACGGAGACGAGAACTGTAACGAAATGGCATGGCGTGAGCCGCGGGGGGGTGCCGCGGTGGAGGAGGTGTAAAAGGACCGAAGGAACCCTTCTCATCGATTATTTTCCACTTCGTGTCCCCAAGGAACCGAATGTGTTACTCACCACTACCACTGTGCACACCATTGGGTTGCATCGGATGTCGATCGGAGCAGCGGCAGGAAGTACGAGGATGGAAGAATGTTTATGCTGCAAAGTTGCATAGCACACAATACACATACACACCAACACTCCACCTTGGGGTACTTTAGCCGAACGACGAAAAGTATTGCAATTTTGGAGTTGTTCTAATATTTTTCAAATTTCAAACATCTTATATTACCTCTTGATTGAAGATAATCGACGGTTTGAAATCAAATAAATTAATAAGCATGAAATTAATTGACGATCATACACCATGGCCTTCTGCTTGAAGTGCCAGTACAAATTAAACTGTAATTACACGAAAAGGCCAAAAAATCAACGAATGAAATTGAGGGTCTTTCCATCAACGGCCCAGCTAAATATTATACCGTATGAAGTTACTTTGAAGTTACAATTGAATTAAATGTTACACAAAATATTGCAACATTTTGCCGTGACGCTTTGACGATTGGAAACCGGACGTTTTGCGAACGAACCCACGCCCGGCAATAAACGGTGTCTGTTTGACCGATAATAACGAATCGAGACCCGACTGATAACAACGAACTGATGTTAAAAAACCGCTTTGACCCACAAGCGAATCGAATAGAATTGAGCGCGGTGGATCATACGATGTTGTATATCGTACGATAGTATATTCGTACGCGGGGTATATCGTACGATATTGAAAATGTATTGAAAACGCTCTGACTCACACGCAGTGCGTTCGCAGAGAGTAGTATGCCCCCTTGCAGAGCGCGAACGCGCTCACGCACACCAGAGTGCCGTGTCGTGTAGAGTGCAGCGCGTAATTCGTCTATCTACGCGCGACAGCTGATCGCTCCCGTGCCGGTGTGCGTCTCGCTGTTCCGCTGTTGCATTGCGTGCGAACACGTAACGTTCCGTGGTAGTGTGGTGCGGAGCGCAGGCAGGCATTCTAAAGGCGGAAGACAGAGCGAGAAAGCACGCCCGAACGGCTGGTGCGTCGGCTGTGGTGTTGGTGAGCCCGCTGCAGCCCGAGAGCCGAAGCCGAACACCAGAGCACCAGAGCGGGTTGCTGTGTCGCTCGACGTGTTCAGTCTCCGGCGAAATTTCCGGCGGAGCGGACGAAAAAATCGCAGCAAGCGTTGCCGTCGCCGTGTTTCACATCGCGCGTATCACCGCACACACAACACAGCACACCTCTTCCAGGTCGACATCGGCCGGCCGGAAAGCGAAAAGTGTCACGACGAGTGAACGATCAGCGAAAACTCATAATCGACCGCGTGTGGACAGTGTTTCGGGTGTGTGCGGAAAATCGGTGTGACACGAGCCAGAGGAGCATATTGGCCCGCGCCCCCCATTGGAAGGTGAATATGGAAATCGGTTTTCCGGCCGAGTGTCGCCAAATTTTGCCGATGAACCGGAAAGACCCGTCCGCGGTTCATCTCACGTCGCAGCGCCTGTGGACATACGCGCTCGTGACGTGAGTGACGGGCGCACGATATTAGTGACCAAATTTCATCGAGTCAATCCGAATCGGTCTGTGATCAAGATTTTCGTCAACCGTCGCTCTGCGCGCGTGTGTGTTTAGTGGAAATATTATTTTGCCAATCACGACACTATGGCCGCTATTTCCTCGTGCCGAACGTAGAACTTCGTTGTGAGATCGGTCGGTCGGTCGAGCGCAGTGAAAAGAAGATTGTGCGGAAACATGATGTTCCTAGAGACCCTGCGATTGCTATGACTGACAGTTGATAACACAAGACCGGAAGAGAGTTGCCAATTTTCGGTGCTTGAACTTTCGGAGAACTTTCCACGACCCGATCGGTGAAAACTGATTAAATGGTGAAATTTTGTGGGATTTTTTCTCGTTCGAGATGATTGCTACAGTTAATTTTTTTTTTTTCAATTTTTCATCTTTAAATTAATATTCCGAAATACGTGGTCCCCTCGGCACCTGGTGACTTCGAGTGTCGTCTTCTCTACGGATTTTTTGTTTTAAATGTAAAAATCTCCACACACACTGCATACGATGCAGTTCTTGGAGTTGCTTGGATTGAATAGAAATCAACGATCGGAAATGGTTTTTGTTTTCCTTGGCTCTTTGTCTCGGCATCTCTGTGTTGCATACCGTACCGTTGTGTTTCTGTAAGGGTGGTCTTTCGGAGATCGAACCAGTGCATCGCTTATGTGTATTAGCTTGCCTCTTTTTACGATTCCAAAAATGGCGGAATGATTCGTGGAACGTCCATAAAGGAACTCTAGGAACTTGTGGAGCCATTGTTTGCCATTGATTGTGGAGCCAGCCGTTGGTCAATCAATAGTGTCGTCGGCTGTGAACATTGAACGTAGCGTGGGGATGCTGGAAATGGACCCAGATGACAGTGCACAGTATGTCGGCCCAGGACACAGAACCAAGTATTTTTTTTCTTTTGAATTATAAAGCCCTTTGGCAGTAAACAGAACCATGATAATCGCTCGATCGATTATGGCGAAGGAAATTGGTGTGCCTGGTGTGTGCTGTCATCAGAACTGTTGCACTTTGTGTGAAGTTGAACTTGATTTCTGTTGAAATCAATTATCCTGAATCCTCAGGTGACATACCACACGGCACACAGGGAGGAGGACGTTGTGCGTGACGCTCGATCGATCGATCGCGACCCCGTGTTAATGGTTTCCTCGTTTTTCTTTCCCACTACCAACCCAACCAGCTAGAATTGATCGCCCAAGCCCCCCAGAAACAGAAAGTGCTAGTGAAGTGCCCCGAGAGTGAAGAGGTGAAAAAGAAACGATTGGCCCCCGGCGGGCACAAGTGTCGAGAAAATGTTATTAACTGCCGCCGAGCGCCAAGTGCACCCGGAACCGAAGTGCTGCGTGATCGCGAGTAGTAGTGACCCGAGCGAGGGTGATACAAATTGATAATTTTCCGACTTCGAAACACGGTGGCTGCGCGCCGTCTTTTCTGTGTGTCCGCCGGATGTGAAGAATCCGCGCGCAATAGTAGATAGAGTGTGTTTGGTGGTTGGTGCGCGAAAGGTTGGAAGGAAGCCTGTCTTCTGTGGCTGGCCTGGCGCACAGCAGGGAATTGTTTGTTTGATTTGCGTTTTCTTACGTTCGCTGCGTACGTGCTCCGTTTCGGGAGTGGTTGAAAAGGAAGTGTGTTGAGTGGCCCGGAAGAAGGAAGGAAGGTGGTGTGAAGTGCATTCGGGCGGCTTTCGGTGCAAGTGTCCAGGTCCCCGTCAGTGCGATCAGTGATGATACCTCAGCACAATCAGGTCATCAGTGGCGCGTTTTCTCAAGGCGAGATGGATGTGATGGTGCAGCAGTACACAGAGGCCGGTGGTGGTGGCGGTGGCGGTGGCGGAGGCAGTTCGACCCCACCTCCACCCCTGTTCGGCTCCCAGATGGTGGATAAGAATTCCATAACGCCGTACACCGATGCCACGCAGGTGAGTGAACTCTCCGCGCTGCATAAGATTTCGGGCAACAATTATCTCTCGCGGTCCGCGGTGCATGTGCAAGTGTGTTTGTGCGAGATCTGGCAAGTTCGACCGTCTATTTTTGACCACACGCCGCCGACGACGACGACGATGGGTGATGGGTGTTTTGTGCCAAGTTCGCGCGAGATAAGATGTTGGGCTGGTGACGTGTCCGTGCGACTCTGGGGCTTGGGTGTGTTATCAGTTGACGCCTGTAGACTGTTTGGTGCTGCGTTTCTTCTTCTTGCGCGAACTTCTTATGCTTTGAACTCCTGAGCGAGAGTGTGTTGACTTCTGGGCGTCAATCGACGTGTGATTGATTAGAAGGCGATCGCCGCCTCGGAACTGGAATCAGCAAACGCGCATCGTATGTTGGTGGAGAGCGCTGAGGGTTAGCCTGCCACCGCCTTGGTCAAGAATTTAATGACGGAAACACCGGATGGTGGCGAAAGTTCCAAAGAAAGTTCCCCAACGACGTCGGGTTCCAAGATTTGCAGAAAGATTTGCGCAGTTGCGAGTGTTAAAAGCGGAATAAGGTCACCAGATCAGATCGGCCCCGGTTGGGTCGCGGATCCCGGGCCTATGATGAAGAGCTAAAAAGGACATAAAACAAGAGGACATCAGAATTCTTCCCTCCTCTGGTTGGGCCCGAAAAATAAATCAAACATGCCTGCCCCCCCAAAACGCATAAATTCCTCTTCGGGTCGAAGAAAACGCGTCCTCCCGGGTCACTCCGGACGCGGTCATTGATCGTGGGGGGGTTTGTCAACCACCGGGGAAGAGACCCCGATCCTCTCACAGGATGCCAGAGCGCGCGCCACCGATGCCCCCGTAATTTATATCGTCTAGATTAAAACATAAATTTCCATATTATCTGCTTGTTTGCCCCAGAACGGGGGGCAAGGCGGCGGGATACACGGTGGTGGTCGTGTTTTTCCATTTCCGTTTGGCGGCTTTGGCTTGGTTTGGCGCGCACAGCTGCTGCCCTCGTCGTCGCCGTCTGGTGGCCAGTCGGTGGATCAGTTTTCTTCACCGTTGACCGATTTGGGAAAAGGCCCGAACTGGGCTTAGGTTAAAAGTTTTCCGGCGCGGCGAGCAGACGGCGCTACCGCCAGCCGGCCGGTCGCGTTTGTTCGCCAAAAGTTTGCCCCACTTCTCCCGCGGTAAACGCGCCGACACCTTTCTTCCGGTTCTTCTCCGGGTTCCGTGTGTTTCAAAGTCACAGACAGTGCTATCTGCATAATATTTGCTTTGCCGTGCGCGGATTCGATCGGATCAGCGAGGAGAGCGAGCGTATCCAAAATTAAAAGTTGAACTACGGAAAGGTTCTCGGATTTTTAAAGATAGTAGATAGATAAAAAAAAATCACTCCGTGTTTGGTCCAAATGTTTCCACGAAACGCAACAGTCGCCAGATGGACGATAGAACGTAGAGAGATTATCGCAGAAATTGTTATTCACCTTTCTGACACGGGGGGGTCTGCCCAAGGGGCCAGATTAACTCAAGTGGTGGTTCAAAACAATACCGTTGTGCAGCGTTGGTCTTAGCCCAGGATTACGAAAGGTTTTACTTTATTTTTTGTAATCCCACCTTGCGACTTTTGGATTAGCCGTCTACACGTCTCCAGGAACTCGGGGACCTAGAACCACCTTATCTACCAACACGACGCTCTACGTGTGACTCAACACGGGGCCGTCATCCGCTTGGTCTGCTATAACTAGTCACCACTCCTGATTTAAAGTAAACCGTGGTGGTGGATTGTTGTAGCAAGAGAAGATGGCGTCGAAAGCCCCGCCAAAAGAAAGAAAAACGATATTATGAATTATTAAAACTGAATTAAGGATGATGTATTTTTTCGCTCTTCTCGCTTCACTTTTCTTGCGCCCTCGAGGTGTGTATGTTTTGCGTCGTCAAGATGGTCTGATCTGGTACGTCGACGGGCCATAATAGGCGCGTCGTTTTTTTTTAGTGTCCATCGCACGGCGGATTGTAGAGATTTTTGCGCTAGGTGTGTGCCGCGGGTCACGGTTGTTTGTCAAGGCTCGTGGCCCGCGCCCGGCAGTTAGGCAGACAGAGGCCGGCATTGCGAAGAAAGTGCGAACGAAAGGGCGAGCTAAAAAGGCGCGCAAAGTGTTGGGGAGAAGTGTTAATTGGTTGATAAATACGATCGTTTACGCGAAGGCGAAGAAGGCCCGACGGGATGGGCTTTTCTCTGGTCACCGGATTGTGCCAAAATTATGCGCTATAGCTGCCGCCCCGCCGGTCGGTCCGCTATTTTTCCGCGGAAATATTCCGGGCGTTGGTGATGGTGTGACGCGGCCACTTAGCTGTGTTGGCCAACGCTGCTCGCGGAAGTAAAATACTGAAAGTGTCAGAATCTACGGCGCGAATCGGTATGGGTTGTTTCAGCACCACCACTTGGTGGGCTTGGGTAGTTTATGTTTTTGGGTCTAGTTCGGTCTTAAAAAAATGAAGAATTGGACTAGGCGAAAGAGAGGGAAACAGTTTTCCTCCGTAGGCGGGCGTTGCTAATGTTTGCGTTTGGCTATAATCTACAAGTGTTGAAGCAGAATCAGGTTGTGGCGCGTTTCGTTTTTGGGAACCGCTTTTCGTAGAGGAACCGCGAGCTCTGTCCGACTGGCTGGTTGTGATGGCAGCACACCCAACTGTGCAACTTTCAAAAATCGATATAGATTGTAGCCAGGTATTTGAAATGGACAAATAACTAGACTAAATCACATGGCCTTGGAAGAGGTTTGGTTGCGGTCTTATGTAGTCTAGCCAAACTTCCAGGCGGTCAAGCAGAGAAAGCTACTGAGCGGTACTGGGCTATGACAACCTCAGCTATAGAAACAAATGAAGCAGATTGCTGTCACCTACGCTACACCACGACATAGCTTCCCCTCTCGGCGTGTATTTACCTTCGTCCGAAAACGTGATTTGTGCGGAACTACGTGACCTGCTGCTGCTGCTGCTGTCAACCACGCGGCTGTCGACGGCGTAAAATGACGCCACGCGTCCCGGTATCGACGCCAAAGAATTGTGGTGGTCGGAAAAATTCAAAACACAAACGGGAAACTGATACCAATTTTCGGAACGGCCGGCAGAGCATATCTATCGGTCGTGGGTGATAAATTCGTTGGAAAGATGATTCAATCGGGGCCGCTGTGCAAATTATCCGCCAAGCTCTAAAGTGCTATCATGTAGCCACTAGGGCGGCGCGTACTTGGAGGTTGAAGTTGTTTTCAACCGGCCGTGATTTAATCGTTGTTTGCCTTTGGTCAACCAAGTGGCCCCACGTAAGTTTCGCGTCGTCGTCGTCGTCGGGGAAAGATTACGAAGCGCGTCGCAGCTCCTGGTGCACTCTCTGAACGAGGGTGACGGAGGCTCTCCACTGCTAGTCTCAAGAGCAGGTGGTGATACTTGCACTTCGCCACTATTGTAGAACTTGGTTGGCAAAAGGGTGTCCCTTCTCGACCACCCACCAGGTTCTCGGCGGAGATACCGTGGAGATACCGAGAGTGAAGATGTGTTTTGAAGAGTGAAATATGATTTAACAGCTCTCTACACAGCTAGCCAGCCCAGCTATCTCTTGGCGTCCTGGTGGTGGTCATACGTGAAGTGTGTTTGCGAACGGCGGAACCAACGGTGTCCCGTTGTTGGTGTTGTGTTCCCAGGGCACTCCTATGCAACGGGTTACGACTAGACTGCTAGACGACTGCGCAGTGCATTGCTCGCGAGACCAGAAGCCGGTACGCTCTGGTTATTTCGGCGGAAGTGCCGGGTCAGCTTTCGGCAGGTGGTCCCTCTAATGATTCCCAACGAATCTGCAACATATTCTCACCGATAAGAATATTGCAACCGGCGCTTCCCAGACCCCGCAGCACCTCAGTTCAGTTGTGGTAATCCCTTCCCGACTGTGGTCAGTCGGGATTTTTGACGTATGAAGAGAGTTCGTCTATCCGGAACTCTGTTGCCAACACGACGACGACGCTGCCGGGGCGAAATGCTTATGTGTGCTTTCGTATAAAAAGCCAGGCTGTGCCAGGTGATTGTGATGTAACACAGAGACCGCGACCGGCTCCGGTCCTCGGGGTTATGAGTTTGTGTCCGTTATTTTCCGCCGTGTGGTGACCTAGCCTCCCTTCGGCCGCGCATTCTCCACTCCCTGTACCAGATAACTTGCTGCAGAGTGTCCGTGTCCGTGGATGGCTGTGTTTACTAATTTCCTGACGATGGGGCGCTGTCATGACAGGCCCTTCGCCAGGCCTAGACTTGCAGTTTGGACGCCCGATGACTCAGGGCAAGTCGGCGAGGCACCAGCCCAAATGCGCCTGAGATTTTGTGCCGTATGTGTGTTTGCGTGGAATTCATCGGACCCCGGAATGTGGAGTTGCAATTGCAAATGAAGCCACAGAAAGGGAAAGGTTAATTTTTTGCGCCACTGCCCGGTGGTTTGGTTGTCATCGGGTGCCAAGTGCTGGTCCGATTTTTATTTTAGAACTTTGCACAATCTTGCCCCCCCCACCCGGGGATGATGAGGGACGAAATTCAGGTCTTGAGTGGCGGAGCTGACGCAGTTTCGCGGACCCCTCCTCGAAGACCGCGCGAGGTGCAGGTTTTGCGCTAACCCTAATGCATCCGCACGCGGCGCACCGTATTCTAAATTTAGTCCATCGGTCATTTACAATCGCCTAGTTATGGTCATACGGTCTTTCCCCGCACCTTCCTGAGTTTTGTGCCCTTGTTTGATGACACCGATTGGCCGGGGTGGCGGTGGGGGCAGGCTGTGTTGCATGCGTCATTTAGAGGGGCCGGTCTCTCTCTCTCTCTGAGCTGAGCGCACATGAGGCGATTTAACGCCTTTTGGTCGAAAGGTACTTTAACTGTGTTGTGTGTACATTGTGGTTGGTTATGGCAGGAAAAACAATTATTAACTGTGAAGCTAGTGGTTTCCGCTTAATGGAGGTGCTAATTATACGGTGTTCTATTCTCGGAACTTTTTACACAGCTAGGCTTTAAATAAACGTCCACAGAATTAACCTTATTGGTAGCATCGGACTCACTTTTTTGGATATTGATATTCGAATCATTTCGGATTTTATCTATTTCTATTTTATTCAAAGTATTTGCCATCCGTTAGCTATACATTTCTCTCGTCTTTCTCTGGTAATTCGTGAACGCTTTCCAATCTTCTGGATCTTTCCCAGAGACTTTGAATTTTGGGGTACGGGGTGTGTTGAGACACATTTAGCTAATCCGCGAGTTGTCGTTGCCTTTGCATGTAATTTTCGTCCAAACGTTCAGTTCTGAGTCAGCGTTCTGGACCTTTTTTTGGAGTCCTCCAACGGTATTTTGTTGTAGAAATTGCAATTTTCAATTTTTTTAAACCGCTCAAGTCACTGGGACCTTCCAAAAACAAGCTTCGACAAGCATTTGATGCGATTCTGAAGCATTTCATTAACAGGTAGCAGAATAGTAATGATCTCCGCGAAACGTCATTTTCAGGGCACAAAAGTAGACATGGTCTAACCTCTTCAAAGATAGTTTCAGCCTAAATATGTTTCTTTTTCTCTACGTGAAATCGTTTGTCAGATGTCAAAACAAGGTAATGTTGCAAAAAAGCAAAACCAGGAGGACCAAATTGACAGCTAGATCCATCTGTTCAAAAGTCTCCCTTCATACCTGATATTATCTTACACACTAGACAAGTTGAAAATAATTTGTGACGGATACGTTTGAGCAGTAAAATGTGTGACCTCCGTAACGAAAATCGTCCTACCGCTTGTTCTCGCAACGCGATGTCCTTCCGGTCACAAACAGGCGCGCGTCCAGTTCAAGCAAATCCGAGTCCAAGACCAGACTTCCGCCCAGCTACTTACCATGATGAACGACTTTCTTGGAGAAGGTTCTTCACACGCTTCAAGCCGCGTCGTGCATTCCTTGCACTATCCGCAAACTGATCCGATCGCGCTGCTCGGGATTTGCCCCTGATGCAGAGGATTGTTGACACAACAAATCAACGGTAATTTAGTTACACTCTCAAGTGTCGCTCGACGGTCGGCCGGCCACGGGACCTTCGGTTTGATTCTTTCTAGCGCGCGGGTGTTGTTTACGCGTGCTGGTCTAGTTTCCCACGACACACACTGACTGGCTGGCTGGCTGGCTGGCCACAAGATGGGACCAGGAGATGGCGCGGTGCGGTGCGAAGGTCACGATGTGAACCTCCTCGCTGCGTTCCCAATTGCGTTCTTGGGCGGATAAATCAATCGTCTAAGGCGGGGAGGGCAAAATGTGGCATTGTTTATTCAATGACTGTGCGCAATGCCGGTTCAGAAGGGGTTTGGTGTGCAACAAACGGACACTGTGCAATTTTTAATGTGGTCCGTCGTCGTGGTGGCCGCCCCACTGAACGCGACACAGTTCCTATTCCTCCTCGTCCTAGCGCGTTGTACGCACGCGTTTGAACTAGAATCGGGGTGACTCTCGGCGCTGTAACTTTAAGCAGGTGATAGGTCCCCCCGACACCGACGCGGTTAAAGTCACCCACAAATCCTCATCGAATTTCCGTTCTGCTTATTAAAGCCACTCACTAAACGACCTGCTGAAAATGAGCGTGCTTTTAGCGGATTAAGATAGGGGGGCGGCGGGTATCGCTTATTAAATCGGTGCAGATTTAGAAGCCGTTTTCGTCCAAAGTTTTCCTCTGCTGGCCGGCTCTCCGATGGGAGAGCCGTGCGTTCGATGATGGAATTTAATTAAATGATGAAATTTGAAAACTTTCGCGCTCCCCCGGTCATCATTGGCGTCGTCATCGAGCGCGGCCGAAAGATGAAGGGGAAAATCAGAGACTTGCTTTGGGCACGGATTGGGCTAGGTGGAAAAATATGGTGGGCAGTTGTATGGTGGGCGAGGGTGCGTCGAACAAATAGCTCCCGAACTGCTGAAGGATAAGCTGAGGAAGTCTTTAAAGCCTAATATTGGGCAGTTGTTTGCAATCAGCAATTGAAATTCAAAAACTGTCTTTTGGGACTTTTTTGGGAAAACGTGTGGATGTTCTGTGGTTAAAGAGTGATAAATTCCATATAGTTACCGTTTTTTTTATCAACCTTAGTAATTTGTAGATTATAAAGAACATTTGTTTTTCTTTATGTAACCGTAGTTGTGTAACCCACAACTCATTCTCCAATTCTCTAATTCATATTACAATTGATATTTGTAACGATCGATTTTATGATTTGTTATTGAAATTCCAATGTTAAATTTGTTTTAAAGAAATGGTTTCCCCATTTTAATGTTAATTGTAACATTCCATTACCTTGTAGAGCATTTACATTTCTATGTTAGATGTTATGATCTCGATGTCAAACATGAGTTTATAATTGATCAAATAATTGCCTCAAATAATGAAATACTAACATATAAACGGTTCTATTTTTTATGTATGAGCTTATTTCAGTAAAAAAATGTATTTAGTTTGCCTATATTGATACTTGTAAAATCTGCATCAGTCAGTTAGGGTTCCCAATTTCGGCCCTCGCCATTTTGTTGCCGGAGTTTGTTGCTCTTAAGATTTGATGCTTAACCTTTTTCGTATTCTCCTTATATTCAGTCTCCTTCACACTCGGTCGTGCATATTTTTTCGTGCCTTTCGTATTAGGTTATACTTTTCCAAATTGAAATCCGTCTGACGGAAGATGACAGGCGGCTGCGTGCCGTGAATGATAATAAACCCGCAATGGAGAAAATGGAAATGTCCTGATGCGTGGCGTAGTGGTGAATTTCACCAAAACAGCTGCCTCCGGGACGCTTCTGGGCGATGCGTCCATTATGACCGGGGCGTCCCTAAGACGATTCTGCATCTGAAGGAATAAATGATGAGAAGATTGCGGATTATGATTTGCCCATGAGGCCGGGCTCGTCTTGGTCGGCCGGTAACCGGTATTTGTGATATAATTCTTCTGTTGGCCACTTTCAACTGCTGTGTTGTGACTGGTGACTAACCAACTCCCTCCGAGCCCGGACATGTCGGTTTGCGGTTAATTTGGTTGTAATTAATTGGATAAATCCCTCAGTTTTCTTCCTTCATCCTGCCCTGGTGCCTGGCGCTTCTGGGCCGAATTCGAGATTAGAGTTGCTGCTCCGATCCGAAGCAGCAGTAACGTGCTTCTTCGCGTGTGGGCCAAGCATACATGGACCGGTCCGTCAGCTGCCGCGCACCCCCGGAGAAGAAAGGAACCGGAGAACTGTGGACTCCCTGCGGCGGTCAGTAGCAGCGCAGCACCACACACGAGTGCGGTGGAGGTTGTTAGCGCAGATTTAGGCGCGCGCGTAGTGCGTGATTCGATTAAGATGACCTCTGGGCCATCGTCTTACCTCTAGAGCCAAAGACCAAAGACTGCCTCCACCGTGCTCTTACCTCTGACGATGATTGACCGTCGGATAATTTATCACGGTGTGTGCGTGCGTGACGCCGACTGCGGGGTGTGTGCCGATGAAGAAGGTGCCAAACTACAAGTAAAACCCAGCCAGCCCCCTGCGTGTGTGTGCCTGGCTGTTGTGGTCGGCGGGCGTGACTGGAGAAATTTTTTGGCCAAACGAATAGCACGCACGAACAACACGAATTCGGCCACGGAAACGGAGTCGCCACGTTTAGGATGAACGGAGAGCCGTGTGAACGGAAGACTTTGGGTGGAAAATCTCACCAGGAATATATGGACGTTGTCATAGCGAGAAAATTCTCGAGAAAGGACCTGAAGTGCGTGGAATTTTTGAGTCACTTTTATATGTTATTACTTATTATACGAGGTCTAGAACTATAATCGGACTGTGTAAAAATTGTCTCTAGCTGTCAAATTTGTCTTTCTCATTTGAATCTCTTTGAAGAGGTTAGACCTTGTCGACTTTTGTGGCGATTTTGACTTAACAAGCAAAGAGCGTCAGAGGACTCCAGAATAGGACTTTCTGATGGGGTCAGAAAGGTGAGGTGTATCACAAGCTTCTAAAACAACCTGATGAAACTTGGAAAAACGAAACCGTTTATTCAAAGCCACGGTAGCCACGATTTAGCAGAGACAGATGGGAGAGAAATATAGATATAGATAAAGATAGCGATGGCACATACTTTGAGTAAAATAGAATTTCTCGTTTCAACGTAATGAACATTTGATTTAATTTACAAAAAGGGTTTTATAGTATTACACCTGCTAATTGCTAGAAATGGGAATGAAAAAGTGACTTAATTTGATGGTAACTTCCGGCTCCAAGAAACCCTCTGATAGGTTGGTTAGCTCATTTGGAATAGTTTAAGCATGGCAGTGACCTATGTTATAATGTGTCCATTGACTAGTCCTAGTATCGTTCGTCGGGGAGTGTGTTGGGGATATGCATTTAGCTCTCGGATGGAGGCGCCTGGTGCGTTTGTTCATCATTCGTCCATTGTCCTCGAATCGCGCCAATCAAAACGACATCTAAACCATGCGATCAGCGAGAGCGCGTGGTTGGCGATTGAAAACGCCACCGTTTTGTGCAACATCATGTATTAGCCATACATCGATGAACTTGCTTCCCCCCTCGTCCATTCGCTGTCGGTCACCGGGAGATGAAAAATTGGCATAAGCAGTTTATCGCGCATTAATGCCGCCGCCGGCCGCCGTGGTCTAGCCCGGCGTAAATCTGAATAATCATCATTAATCTTCCTCATCGACATCCTTCAAGCGTGGCGCGCCCGTCCCATGCTCGGGCTCGACCGACGGCGAATGGTGATGGTGCTCAATTTCCGTACTTCCGGCTTCCCGTGGAACGAATTCGTTTCTTGTTTCTTGAGAGTCTTCTATTGCTCCATCCGCTTCTAGGCGGCGCACTTTGGACTTGTGTTGTGATTTATTTTTCGATCCCTGGTTCCGCCGTCTCGAGCTGTGTTTTGTTCCGTTTTCGTGCACAATAAAATGAGCGACGCGTCCGGGAGGAAGGACCCTATGTAAATTCCTTTTCGTCACGAAATTTTTAGCGTTCAGTTTTCAAAGACTAAATTGAATGGCCGTGTCCTGGTTGGCTGGCTGGAGATCCTAGTGGGGGGTGGCTGTCGGCACTTTGAGAACTTCTAAGTCACCAAGACTGTTGGTGGTATCGGCGTCTAATCGGGACGTTTCTTCACGATGGCCGCCGGAACTGGTCTAAAATTGTGAGAGAGATTGATTGCGATCTGTAAAGGACCGCGTTATAGTCTGTTCCGGTTTTGGTCTTTCTTTTCCTACGCTTCAACGATCGCGCTGGAGCTTTGTGGCCACGGACGCGTTCCGACCATCATCCGGAGGGCCACGCGGATATATGGTCCCGGAAACTTCATCTGTTGAAGTCGGGTACGGTCGGTTGCCTGAGGGTCATAGAATTGGCTTTGCAGTTAAATTTTGGTTCCAGTTCATGGGCGAGACACTTCAGTGGGCTGTGTCATGGTTTTGGTTAGGTGTCCGCGAAAAGATTGGAGGAGTTGTGCCAAGTTCTTGTCCCCATTAAACCCAGAACAGAACCCGCCGCCATCGGTTGGAGGAATTCGAATTTTCATTTGAAAGTAAAATAAAATTGGCCATAAAAATGAAATAAAAAGGTGTGTCCGCGGCCGCGGCAGGGTGTGACATGAGTGAGGCGCGCGACGGAGCGGACCCAAAAAAGTTCAGGTCCTTTAACGCCACCGCCGCCGCCGTCGTTCCACAGGACCACCACCTTCCGTTCGCAGATTGGTCGCAGATCGACTGAACCGACGCAGACTAAGGCTCTGTGTGTGTGGGCCTGGTCGAGGGAAAATCCTATTTAGGTTTATCGCTTTCGACACCGTTTCCTTCTGCCCTTTCGCCCCTCGCAAGACCCTCGTTTGTGTAGCTTCGGTTTCCGTTCCGGAAGCGCCATTTTCGGTTCTTTAGTTTGGGCCTATCTCTCTCGCCGGTTTGCTGTTCCCCCGTAGTTCTGTGTGGCTACAGCACGATTTGTTTCTTGGGCCGGTGGGCCCCCTTTCACCCCACCGGCGGATGGTGTCGAGCCGAAAATGTATGGTTAATTTAATTTCGTTTGATTCTTTCGTTCGCTCCGGCCATTCCGACGGCTAAATCCCTTGGTTTTTTGAATGCCTGGAAAGGATAAATCGGAGAAAAGGGTCACACAGCGAGCCAACGTCGGGAATGTTCCGGGTCCTCTCTCTGTCTCTTGCTCCGATTCACGTACACTTGCTCCCGGTTAAACTTATTTATGCTTAGCCCCAACATTGGCCGGGGCGGCTGAGAAACGGAAACGCGCACTGAATGGGACGCTTTAAAAATGCAATTTCGAATTATGCTCTCTCCCCGATAGAGCGCGCCACCGCGGGTGGCAAGGTTTAATTTCAACTGCCGACGATCGTAAACACCAATTTCTTCTTCTTCTTCTTCGCCCTGGCCGCTGGGCCGCGCACTCCGACCACCGAGTAGGGCAAGGTAGAAAATCCGGAAGAAACTCGCCATTTCGTCGCTGCCCAAAATGGAGTAGGTCCGTTCTGTGGCGTTCTGTGGGCACCAAAAAATGTTTTATGCAAATCAATCCGACGGCAAAAGGACATTTCATTTTCCCCTCCGGCTACCGGCGTGTGTTCCACAGGCGGCGAAGTGGCATGATGGGGAGAGATTGGTCTCGCAAGCGCATTCCATTGTGCCTTTCAACCGAGTCCTCCCCAGCAATGGCTAGACATTGTTTTAGAATGTGTTTTTTGGTTCACTTTTCTCATGGCTTTTGACTTTTGTCGTTTCAGTTTTTTTGCGCCTCAGACGCAGGTTTTTGTTGCACCCTGCGAAAGGTGAGATGTTTCGGCGACGTCTGAAGGATTTAGGGCAAATTCCACTTCATTATTTTACGGCTTCTCTGCCCCTTTTAAGTAGAGTCCATCTGATACAACCCACTTAACTATGCTGCTGATCCTTCACAACTTCACAATGCTCACAACAAAAGTAAGAAGTAAATGATGACCCAAGGCACACGGACTTCAGACAGGGCAAGATTGTGTGTTCAGGTCTTCAGGAACAGGGTGTTTGTGTGAATAACTCACTCGATTTCTATGAATGTGTTGAATCCGTTAAAAATCAAGTAGAAAGGATCAGGATCAGTAAGTTAGTAACCAGGGGACTGTATTGAAGAGAACAAGACCAAACTCGTCAGCGTCAGTGTTCACGTATCTAGGTCATAGGTTAGCACTAACAACGACAGAACTGGAGAAGATCACTCAAAACATCAACAGGTCGTTCTGCAGCCTTAGGAAACTATTTCGTTCATATCTCGTGTCCAGACGGTGGATGCTGTAATTGTACAAACCCTTGATAATCTCAGAGTTCACTGACGACTTCCTCTTAGAGGATGATGCTCAGATTGATATTTGGT